>NC_140996.1:166530631-166774505 GCF_052327205.1 Somniosus microcephalus | reverse complement strand
TCTCTCACCCCCCCTCCCCTCTCTCTCTCCCCCCTCCCTCCCTCTCTCCCCCTCCCTCCCCTCTCTCTCTCCCCCTCCTCCCCTCTCTCTCTCCCCCCTCCCTCCCCTCTCTCTCTCCCCCCTCCCTCCCCTCTCTCTCTCCCCCCTCCCTCCCCTCTCTCTCTCCCCCCTCCCTCCCCTCTCTCTCTCCCCCCTCCCTCCCCTCTCTCTCTCCCCCCTCCCTCCCCTCTCTCTCTCTCCCTCCCTCCCCTCTCTCTCTCTCCCTCCCTCCCCTCTCTCTCTCCCCCCCTCCCTCCCCTCTCTCTCTCCCCCTCCCTCCCCTCTCTCTCTCCCCCTCCTCCCCCCTCTCTCTCCCCCCTCCCTCACCTCTCTCTCTCCCCCCTCCCTCCCCTCTCTCTCTCCCCCTCCCTCCCCTCTCTCTCTCCCCCTCCCTCCCCCTCTCTCTCCCCCCTCCCTCCCCTCTCTCTCTCCCCCCTCCCTCCCCTCTCTCTCTCCCCCCTCCTCCCCTCTCTCTCTCCCCCTCCCTCCCCTCTCTCTCTCCCCCCTCCTCCCCTCTCTCTCCCCCCTCCCTCCCCCTCTCTCTCTCCCCCTCTCTCTCCCCCTCCCTCCCCCTCTCTCTCTCCCCCTCCCTCCCCCTCTCTCTCTCCCCCTCCCTCCCCCTCTCTCTCTCCCCCTCCCTCTCCCCCTCTCTCTCTCCCCCTCCCTCCCCCTCCCTCTCTCCCCTCCCTCCACCTCTCCCCCCCTCTCTCTCTCCCCTCCCTCTCCCCCCCGCTCTCTCTCCCATCTCCCTCCCCCTCTCTCCCCCACCTCCCTCCCTCTCTCTCCCCCTCCCTCCCCCTCTCCCCTCCCTCCCTCTCTCTCTCTCTCCTCCCTCCCTCCCTCCCTCTCTCTCTCTCCCCCCTCCCTCCCTCCCTCCCTCTCTCTCCCCCTCCCTCCCTCCCCCCTCCCTCTCTCTCTCCCCCCTCCCTCTCTCTCTCCCTCCCCCTCCCTCCCTCCCCCCTCCCTCTCTCTCCCCCTCCCTCCCTCCCCCTCCCTCTCTCCCTCCTCCCTCTCTCTCTCTCCCTCCCTCTCTCCCTCCCCCCTCCCTCTCTCTCTCCCTCCCTCTCTCTCTCCCCCTCCCTCCCTCTCTCAATTCAATTCAATTCAATTCAAATCGCTTTATTGGCATGATGACAAGTTACATCTTATGTTGCCAAAGCATCAGAAAACATTCATGATTGTTCACAAAAATACAGACCTATCCATACAGTGTATAAACAGATATATCCCTGAGTGTATAAATATATACTTTCATATAATTTATATATACTCTTTTCTTATATTTACTGGTTGTCCCTCTGTTTATGGCAAGCTGTAACATAGTGTGCCGCTAGTGTTATGCAATTTCTCTCTTCCCCTAGTAGGTATGGGAGTTTTTGGTCGTCATTCAAATTTCTGAATTCCGGGCATATTTTTGTGAATTTTGGGTAGAAATTCTCCCTTATGCCCTGATATTTTCTACAAGCTGTGAGGAAGTGCATCTCTGTCTCCACCACTCCCTGACTGCAGTGAGAGCATATCCTGTCCTCTCTTGGTAGCCGGGTCTGTCTGTGTCTACCTTTTTCGATCGCCAGGTTATGTTTACTAAGTCTGTACATTGTCAAAGTTTTTCTCAGTTTGCTATCCTTTACCATGGTCAGGTAATCAGCCATGTTGTATTGTCTGTTTAGGGCCAAGTAGCAATTGAGTTTGCTTTGGGTTTTTGTTGTTTCTGCCCAATATGACAGATATTTTTCCTTTTGCTTAGCGACGATTGTGTTGGGTCGAATTCTTTGTGTTACGCTGTCACTGTCCTGGGGCTGGTTATTGTTAGTAGTGTTAGTAGTTACTTCACTGAGTCCCAGGACTAGTTGACTGAGGGTATTCTTCTTTATGGTCCTCTCTTGGCATTTCAGGGCTTCATAGTGATAGCATTGGGGGTTGCTCATTTCTAGGTGTTTCCAAAATTTGGTGGCTCTTTTTTGGATAGTGATTATTAATGGATATTGGCCTAGTTCTGCCCTGCATGCATTGTTTACGGTTTTCCTTTGAGTCCGGAGTATACTTTTACAGAATTCTGCATGTAGGATCTCAATTGGGTGTTTGTCCCATTTTGCAAATTCTTGTTGTGTTAGCGGTCCCCACACCTCACTGCCATAGAGTGCAATTGGTTCAATTACTGATTTGAAAATTTTGAGCCAAATGCTAATTGGGATTTCTATTTGGATTGATTTTTTTAATGGCATAGAAAGCCCTTCTTGCTTTCTCTTTCAGTTCATTCACAGCCAGTTTGAAATTTCCCGTAGAACTGATTTTTAAGCCCAAGTATGTGTAGTTAGTGGTTTGTTCAATTTTGGTTGTTCCTAGTGTGAAATTTATTTTGGGTCCCTGATGTCTGGATCTTTGCTGGAACACAAGGACTTTGGTTTTTTGGGGATTTATTGTCATGGCCCAAGTCTGGCAGTATGACTCCAGCAGATCCAGGTTCTGCTGTAGACCCTCCTTAGTTGCTGACAGCAGAACCAGGTCATTGCATAGAGGAGGAATTTAACCCTGGATTCATATAGGGTGAGGCCGGGTGCTGTAGATTGTTCAAGTAGTTTTGCCAATTCATTTATGTAAATATTAAAGAGTGTCGGTGAGATTGGCGAGCCCTGCATCACCCCCCGCCCCTGTGGGAAGTATTTTGTTTGTTTGTCTCCAATTTTAACTGCACATTTGTTGTTTGTATACATTGATTTAATTACATCATATGTTTTTCCCACTACCCTGCTTTCGATAAGTTTCAGGAATAAACCGTCATGCCAGATGGAGTCGAAAGCCTTCTGGCAATCTATAAAGCATGCGTAGATTTTGCTTTTGTTTTGATGAACGTGTTTGTCAATTAGGGTCTGTAGGGTAAAGATATGATCTGATGTTCTATAGTTTGGCAGGAATCCAATTTGGCTTTCACTCAAGACATTGTGCTCCTCAAGGAAGTTTATAAGTTTTTTGTTTATGATGCTACAGAATACCTTCCCCAGGTTACTGTTTACACAGATGCCTCGATAGTTATTTGGGTCGACTTTGTCCCCACTTTTGTATATGGGCGTTATGAGTCCTTTGTTCCAGATATCAGGGAAGTAACCGACACTCAGAACCAAGTTGAAGAGTTTTAGGATAGCCAGTTTCATTTTATCGTCTGTGTGTTTAATCATCTTGCTTAGTATGCCGTCTACCCCGCAAGCTTTTCCTGGTCGCAGGTCCTTGAGTTTTTCAAAAAGTTCTTTTTCTGTTATTATGGAGTCTAGCGGGTTTTGGTTATCTTTTCTGGCCATTTCTAGCTTTTCCAGTTTTTTGCATATTTGGTGTTGCTCTGGCCTTAGTGTGTTTTTCTGGTATAATTTTTCAAAGTGGTTTTCCCATGTGTCTCCATTTTGAATGGCCAATTCGTCGTGTTGTTTTTTGTGTAATGTATTCCAGTTGTCCCAGAAACAATTGGAATCAATGGATTCCTCAATGGAGCTGAGTGTATTCTTAATATATTGCTCTTTTTTGGTTCTGAGTGTGTTTCTGTATTGTGTTCGTGTCTGACAATAAGTAAGGCGTAATTCCTCGTTTTCTGGATGTCTGTGTTTTTGGTTTGATATTTTTCTAAGTTTTTTCCTCATGTTATGGCAATCTGGCTCTCCCCCCTCCCTCCCTCCCTCTCTCTCTCCCCACTCCCTCCCTCCCTCTCTCTCCCCCTCCCTCCCTCTCTCTCTCCCCCTCCCTCCCTCTCTCTCTCTCTCCCCCCTCCCTCTCTCTCTCTCTCCCCCCTCCCTCCCTCTCTCTCTCTCACCCCTCCCTCCCCCTCTCTCCCCTCCCGCTCTCTCTCCCCCCTCCCTCCCTCTCCCCTCCCGCTCTCTCTCCCCTCCCTCCCCCTCTCTCCCCTCCCTCTCTCTCTCCCCACCCTCCCTCCCCCCTCTCTCCTCCCTCTGTCTCTCCCCCCTCCCTCCCCCTCTCTCCCCTCCCTCTCTCTCTCCCCCCTCCCTCCCCCTCTCTCTCTCTCTCCCCCTCCCTCTCTCTCCCCCCTCCCTCCCCCATTCTCCCCTCCCTCTCTCTCTCCCCCCTCCCTCCCTCTCTCCCCCTCCCTCTCTCTCCCCGCCCTCCCTCCCCCTCTCCCCCTCCCTCCCCCTCTCTCTCTCCCCCTCCCTCTCTCTCCCCCCTCCCTCTCTCTCCCCCCTCCCTCTCTCTCCCCCTCCCTCTCTCTCTCTGCCCCCTCCCCCTCTCTCCCCCCTCCCTCCCCCTCTCTCCCCCCTCCCTCCCCCTCTCTCCCACTCCCTCCCCCTCTCTCCCACTCCCTCCCCCTCTCTCCCACTCCGTACCCCTCGCTCCCACTCCGTCCCCCTCTCTCCCCTCTCTCTCTCTCTCCCCCACCCAGTCGCTCTCTCCCCCCAGTCTCTCTCTCTCTCTTCTCCCCCCAGTCTCTCTCTCTCTCTTCTCCCCCCAGTCTCTCTCTCTCTCTCTCCCCCCCCAGGTCTCTCTCTCTCTCTTCTCCCTCCAGTCTCTCTCTCTCTCTTCCCCCCAGTCTCGCTCTCTCTTCCCCCCAGTCGCGCTCGCGCTTCCCCCCAGTCGCGCTCTCTCTTTCCCCCCCTCCCTCCCTCTCTCCCCCCTCCCTCCCTCTCTTTCCCCCTCCCTGCCTCTATTTCCCCCTCCCTGCCTCTCTTTCCCCCTTCCTCCCTCTCTCTCTCCCCCCTCCCTCTCTCTCTCTCTCCCCCCTCCCTCCCTCTCTCCCTCCCTCCCTCTCTCCCTCCCTCCCTCTCTCCCTCCCTCCCTCTCTCCCCCCTCCCTCCCTCCCCCCTCCCTCCCTCTCTCTCTCCCCCCTCCCTCCCTCTCTCCCCCCTCCCTCCCTCTCTCCCCCCTCCCTCCCTCTCTCTCTCCCCCCTCCCTCCCTCTCTCTCTCCCCCCTCCCCCTCTCTCTCCCCCTCCCTCTCTCTCCCCCTCCCTCCCCCTCTCTCTCCCCCCTCCCTCCCCCTCTCTCTCTGCCCCCTCCCTCTCCCCCTCCCTCTCCCTCTCTCTCCCCCTCCCTCTCTCTCTCCCCCTCCCTCTCTCTCTCCCCCTCCCTCTCCCTCTCTCTCCCCCTCCCTCTCCCTCTCTCTCTCCCCCCTCTCTCTCCCCCTCCCTCTCCCTCTCCCTCCCCCTCCCTCTCCCTCTCTCTCTCCCCCCTCCCTCTCCCTCTCTCTCTCCCCCCTCCCTCTCCCTCTCCCCCTCCCTCTCCCTCTCTCTCTCCCCCCTCCCTCTCCCTCTCTCTCTCCCCCCTCCCTCTCCCTCTCTCTCTCCCCCCTCCCTCTCCCTCTCTCTCTCCCCCCTCCCTCTCCCTCTCTCTCTCCCCCCTCCCTCTCCCTCTCTCTCCCCCCTCCCTCTCCCTCTCTCTCCCCCCTCCCTCTCCCTCTCTCTCTCCCCCCTCCCTCTCCCTCTCTCTCTCCCCCCTCCCTCTCCCTCTCTCTCTCCCCCCTCCCTCTCCCTCTCTCTCTCCCCCCTCCCTCTCCCTCTCTCTCTCCCCCCTCCCTCTCTCTCTCCCCCCTCCCTCTTCCTCTCTCCCCCCTCCCTCTCCCTCTCTCTCCCCCCTCCCTCTCCCTCTCTCTCCCCCCTCCCTCTCCCTCTCTCTCCCCCCTCCCTCTCCCTCTCTCTCTCCCCCTCCCTCTCCCTCTCTCTCTCCCCCCTCCCTCTCCCTCTCTCTCTCCCCCCTCCCTCTCCCTCTCTCTCTCCCCCCTCCCTCTCCCTCTCTCTCTCCCCCCCTCCTTCTCTCTCTCTCTCCCCCCCTCCTTCTCTCTCTCCCCCTCCCTCCTTCTCTCTCTCCCCCTCCCTCCTTCTCTCTCTCCCCCTCCCTCCTTCTCTCTCTCCCCCTCCCTCTCTCTCTCCCCCCTCCCTCTCCCTCTCTCTCTCCCCCCTCCCTCTCTCTCCCCCTCCCTCTCTCTCTCCCCTCCCTCTCCCCCTCCCTCTCTCTCTCTCTCTCTCTCCCCCTCTCTCCCCTCTCTCCCCCCCTCCCTCCCCCATCTCTCTCTCCCCCCCCAGTCGCTCTCTCCCACCAGTCGCTCTCTCCCCCCAGTCGCTCTCACTCTCTCCCCCCCAGTCTCTCTCTCTCTCTTCCTCCCAGTCGCACTCTCTCTTCCCCCAGTCGCTCTCTCTCTTCCCCCCAGTCGCTCTCTCTCTTCCCCCCAGTCGCTCTCTCTCTTCCCCCCAGTCGCTCTCTCTCTTCCCCCCAGTCGCTCTCTCTCTTCCCCCCAGTCACTCTCTCTCTTCCCCCCAGTCGCTCTCTCTCTTCCCCCCAGATGCTCTCTCTCTTCCCCCCAGTCTCTCGCTCTCTCTCTTCCCCCCAGTCTCTCGCTCTCTCTCTTCCCCCCAGTCTCTCGCTCTCTCTCTTCCCCCCAGTCTCTCGCTCTCTCTCTTCCCCCAGTCACTCTTTCTCTTCCCCCCAGTCTCTCGCTCTCTCTCTTCCCCCCAGTCGCTCTCTCTCTTCCCCCCAGTCGTTCTCTCTCTCTCTTCCAACAACAACATGCCCTCAAAAAAGCCTCGGCACCGCCGGGCACTCCAGCTAGTATGATCTGGATTTGTAAAGTATATCCAAGTTTGCAGATGATACTAAGCAAGGTGTTGTGAATTGTGAAGAAAGCAAGCAAAAAATTGCAAAAGGACAGATAGATTAAGTACCATACTTTAGAAAGGATGTCAAGGCCTTGGAGAGAGTGCAGAGGAGATTTACTAGAATGGCACCAGGGATGAGGGACTTTAGTTACATGGAGAGACTAAAGCTGGGATTGTTCCCCTTAGAGCAGAGAACATTAAGGGGAGATTTAATAAAGGCATTCAAAATCATGAAAAGTTTTGATAGAGTAGATAAGGATAAACTGTTTCCACTGGCAGAAGGGTCGATAACTGTCACATGTTTTTAATTCCCCAAAAGTCTATTTAGAGTTTTCTTTGAATTTTCTCTTTTTGATCCCAATTTTGTTTTACCATATATTACTTTGTTTTTGAACATTTTCAGCTTTATTTCTTATTTTCTGACATCATATGGAATGTTTTTAAATGTTATTTTGTACTTACTCTAACCCATCTGCTTAATTATATAAATATAGTTTTTAATGCTATGCTCTTATTTCTGTATGCAACAGAATTTGCATTCTCCACAGTATATGTATCTTTAAAAAAATCCCATTTTTATTTCGTTCCTTTACCCCTAAATCACACACAGATACTCTCATTATCAGCACTACATCTCTCCTGCCCCATTTTATTTTTCCTGTTCCTTCTAAACACATTATATGCTGCTACATGAAATTACTTCATTCCCATCATTTAAACAGGTCACCAGTAAACCAATATGGAGGTGTATACTCCATCTGACAAAATTCGCTGATACTCGACGATTTGACTATCGTAGAGAGGTTTAACAATATTCGAAAACAAAGTAAGTGAAAATTAACTGCATTATAAACAAGTAAGATAAAGCACATTGGTGCAGAAAACATAAAACAAACATATACAATAGATGAGTATCCATTTGTAAAGGTGGAAAACAACAAGGGTTTGGGTGTCCATGCTGGCTCGTCACTAAATATTCTGTCAATGAAATTGTTGTGATTATCAAGACTACTTAAGCACTGCAATGCATCACAAAAGTATTTGATTCTAAGTGAAAGCAGGTTATTTTAACCCTTTATAACTCAACGGTTTGCTCAGTTTTGGGTGCACTACCTTCAAAAAACATTAATGCATTGGAAAGTGTCGTGTATTGATTGCGAGTTTGACACCAGTCAATACAGTAATGTAATGTGTGAGTTTAACACCAGTAAATACGGTAATGTAATGTGCATTGCATTATGGGAATTACCCGGGAAAGCTGCAGTCAGCCATTTTACCAATAAAGTAAAGATCACAGTTAGAAGCCTGTCTGCCTGACTCTGATTTAATTCGATGTATCTACATGCTTGATTGAACGCATTAAAGCATAGATACAACATTGGCGACGAGGATAACAAACAGGAATCATTTTAAATAATCAGTTGCCCAAGTTTTAGTTAGCTAGGATGGAGAAGACCGGCATTCAAAATTTTGCATGCTTCGCCGAGCCAGCCACATTGGCTCCAAGATAGACAAGGTGGTTAACGTCTTTTGAGCTTTATGCTGACGGCAAAGGACTCATTATCGACGATACCTCTACAGCTGCCACAAAGGAGAGAAGAGTTCTACTTCTACACCTAGCAGGACCAGATGTCCAGGATATCTTTTCGACTCTACCGGACACAGGAGAGCCAGCAGACTACACGGCGGCGGTTAGTGCTTTGAATCACTACTTCGTGCCCCAGGTCAACGCAGCATTTGCTAGACAGACTTTTCATAAGTTGTCCCAGAAGGCAGGTGAGACTGTGCAGCAATTTGCTACTCACTTGCGGCAGGCTGCTAAAGACTGTGCTTTTGGGGGGATGCGGATAATCAAATAAGAGATGCTATCCTGAGTAGGTGCACGTCAGCCTATGTGCGGAGGAAATTGCTAGAGGAAGGGCATGATCTAACGCTCGCACGTTACAATTGGCCTCACAATGTGAAAACGTCGAGGAGCAGATGTCAGCCATGTCATGTACAGAGAAGGCGGAGACAGATACTGTTCGTCGTGTTACACAGAAAAGAGGGTATTATGCGAAAAGCTCGACAGAGAAACCAAAGGGAAATGGCGATAGGAACGAAAGGAAATGTTACAGATGTGGACACACAGACCACATGGGCAGAGATCCGAAATGCCCATCACGCGGACAAACGTGTCATAAGTGCAAGGGAAAGGATCATTTCTCCAAAGTATGCCACACAAAGGGTACAAAGAAACACAGTGCGAACAATGTAGAGGAACAAAATAACTGTGCATTTGCTGTTACTGGAAATAACGTGACAGAGAGACTTACCTTTTGTGTGGGGGGAGTAAACTTGAGAATGTTAACTGATTCGGGTGCAACTAATAATGTGACAGATGAGAATACATGGGAAGGATTAAAGTCAGAACACATTAAGTGTCAGTCACATGTCCCTAAGACAGAGAGAAAGTTATTCTCTTATGATTTTAGCCGACCACTGTCAGTTAAAGGTGTATTCACATGTGGGATTACAATAGGTAAGAGAACTGAGCAGGCGGAGTTCATTGTGGTTAAAGGCCATGGAGAGCCGTTGCTAGGAAGGGAGACAGCCATGAAACTGGGAGTTTTAAAAATAGGTGCAGATGTCTCAGCTGTGGTAGATGTAAGACAGCTACTAGAACAGCGGTATCCAAAGGTGTTCCAGGGAGTAGGAAGGCTGAACACAAAACAGATCAGTTTGTATATCGACCCACAAGTGAAGCCTGTGGCCCAGCCACTCAGGCGTATACCATTCAACTTAAGGGGGGCAGTAGAAGCCAAAATAAAACAATTGAGGGACATGGACATTATCGAACCCGTAACTGGTCCCACCCCATGGGTAAATCCTGTGGTTATTGTACCAAAAGCGGATAAGGATATAAGGTTATGCCTAGACATGAGACGAGCAAACCAGGCAATAGTGAGGGAACGATATCCAATCCCCACCGTTGATGAGATACTCCAAGGTATGAATGGCTCGACGGTGTTTAGTAAGCTAGACCTGAAATGGGGTTATCACCAGCTAGAACTGACCCGAGTCACGAGAAATCACAACGTTTGCAGTACATAATGGATTATACAGGTACAAGAGGCTGATATTCGGTGTATCTTCAGCTAGTGAGCAATATCAGCACGAGATAGCTAATGCCTTAGCTGGAATAGAGGGTGTTGAAAACATCTCAGATGACATTATCGTGCATGCACACGACCAGGAAACGCACGACAGACGCCTGCACGCTGTCATGACCAGACTGATGGAAAGTGGACTGACACTAAACTCAGAGAAGTGCCAATTCAACATGGACCGATTGATTTTCATGGGAATCCTGTTGTCTGAAAAGGGCATCGGACCAACAGCAGAGAGAGTGCGAGCGGTGGCAGAAGCTCGGGAACCAGAGAATGCTACAGAGGTGAGGAGTTTCTTGGGACTCGTTGGGTACAGTAGCAGATTCATCCCGCAGTTTGCAATGCTGTCAGAGCCACTGTGATGCCTGACGAGAAAAGACACACCATTTAAATTTGGATCACAACAGAGACAGTCATTCAGTGCACTCAAGGAAGAGTTGGCCAGAGCCGGCACTTTAGCATATTTTGATAAGGACGCACCAACCAAGGTGATAGCAGATGCCAGTCCTGTAGGTTTAGGCGCAGTACTAGTTCAGGACCAACAGGGACAAGAGGTGCCAATATGCTATGTAAGTCGTAGTTTAACAGACTGTGAGAGGAAATACTCTCAAACAGAGAGAGAGGCCTTAGCTCTTGTATGGGCTTGTGAGAGGCTGCATCCATATGTGTATGGCCGAAAATTTAACTTGGTAACTGACCATAAGCCATTACAAGTGATATACGGCTCACACTCTAAACCCTGTGCCCGTATAGAGAGATGGGTACTTAGATTACAGCCGTACAATTTTAAGGTGATACACATTCCAGGCAAGCAAAACATTGCAGACCCACTGTCTCGATTTCTGGGGGAGACAGCAAAACAGGAGAGACATTCTCATGGCTCAGATGAATACGTGAGATTAGTAGCTGTGAGTGCGACACCAAAAGCACTCACTACTAGAGAGGTGGAGGAAGCCTCTGCTACCGACACAGAGTTGATTGAGGTACGGAAGGCAATCACAAACGGACATTTTGAGAACTGTAAAGCTTATGCAGCAATTGCAAACGAGCTGCGCGTAGTGGGGTACCTAGTTCTTCGGGGAACACGCATCGTGCTACCCACAGTGTTACACACACAAGCCCTGGTGTTACATAGAAACCTAGAAGATAGGAGCAGGAGTAGGCCATTCAGCCCTTCGAGCCTGCTCCGCCATTCAATGAGATCATGGCTGATCATCCAATTTCAGTACCCTGTCCCTGCCTTCTCCCCATATCCCTTGATCCCTTTAGCCTCAAGAAATATATCCAACTCTTTCTTGAATATATTTAATGAACTGGCCTCCACCGCCCTCTGTGGCAGAGAATTCGACAGGTTCACCACTCTCTGGGTGAAGAAATTCCTCCTCATTTCAGTCCTAAATGGCTTACCCCTTATCCTTAGACTGTGACCCCTGGTTCTGGACTCCCCGGCCATCACAAACATCCTTCCTGCATCTAGTCTGTCCAGACCTGACAGAATTTTATAGGTTTCGATGAGATCCCCTCTCAATCTTGTAAACTCCAGTGAGTATAAGCCCAATCGACATAATCTCTCCTCATACGTCATTCCTGCCATCCCAGGTATCAGCCTGGTGAATCTTCGCTGCACTCCCTCCATGGCAAGAACGTCCTTCCTCAGGTAAGGTGACCAAAACTGCACACAATACTCAAGGTGCGGTCTCACCAAGGCCCTGTACAACTGTAGCAAGACATCCTTGTTCCTGTACTCGAACCCTCTTGCTACGAAGGCCAACATACCATTTGCCTTCTTAACCGCCTGCTGCACCTGCATGCTTACCTTCAGTGACTGGTGCACAATAACACCCAGGTCTCTTTGCACTTCCCCTTCTCTCAATCTATTGCCATTCAAATAATAATCTGCCTTCCTGTTTTTGCCACCAAAGTGGATAACCTCACATTTATCCACATTATAGTGCATTTGCCATGTTTCTGCCCAATCACCCAACCTGTCCAAATCGTACTGGAGTTTCACGACATCCTCTTCACAGCTTACCCTCCCACCCAGCTTTGTGTCGTCTGCAAATTTGGAGATATTACATCCAATTCCCTCGTCCAGATCATTAATATATGAAGGACACTTGGGAATAGTTGGAACAAAGCAACATCTCAGAACCAAGGTTTGGTGGCCTGGCATGGACAAGGCAGCTGAAAAACACTGTAAAGCATGCCACGGCTGTCAGATAGTAGCCAGACCCGACCTACCTGAACCGTTGAGACCAACACCATTACCGGAGGGCCCCTGGCAGGATGTAGCTATAGACTTACTGGGACCCTTGCCATCCAAACACTCCATTCTTGTGGTAGTTGATTATTATAGTCGCTACTATGAATACGACATCATGACCTCCACAACTGGGGCAGCACGGTGGCATAGTGGTTAGCACTGTTGCCTCACAGCACCAGAGACCCGGGTTCGAATCCGGCCTCGGGCGACTGTCTGTGTGGAGTTTGCACATTCTCCCCGTGTTTGCGTGGGTTTTCTCCGGGTGCTCCGGTTTCCTCCCACAGTCCAAAGATGTGCGGGTTAGGTTGATTGGCTATGATAAATTGACGCTTAGTGTTAGGGGGATTAAATACGTGGGGTTACAGGGATAGGGTGGGATATGTGTAGGGGTTACGGGGATCGGGTGGGATATGTGTCGGTGCAGGCTCGATGGGCCGAAATGGCCTCTATCTGCACTGTGGGGTTTCTGTGATTCTGTGAACAGAGAAGGTTATTGATAGTTTAGAGTCAATCTTCAGCTGTCATGGTTTGCCAATCACCTGCAAATCTGATAATGGTCCCCAATTCAGAGCTGAATTATTCAAAGAATACTGTGAAAACAACGGGATCAAACACCTGAAAACGACAGCAAAATGGGCTCAGGCTAACGGAGAAGTCGAGCGCCAGAATGCATCGCTGGTGAAGAGAATCAGGATTGCTCAGTCAGAAGGACTAGATTGGAAACGTGAACTTAGAAAATATGTGACTGTGTACAGGAGCATTGACCATGCCACGACAGGAAAGAGCCCGGCAGAGCTGCTCTTCAAACGGAAAATGAGAGGAAAGCTGCCAGACATCACAGAGTCGCGCGCAGACATGGAAGTACGTGACCGGGACGCAGAACAAAAAGGCAAGTCCAAACTGTACGCAGATGAACAGCGGAGAACACAATACTCAGAGGTGGAAGTTGGCGACACGGTGCTGGTACGGCAGGACAAATTGGACAAGTTCACCACTCCTTTTAATGCCACACCGCACAAAGTTTTGAGTAAAACAGGGAGTCAAGTAGTAGTGAAATCTCCAGAAGGAGCACGCTACTCGAGAAACACTACGTTTGTGAAGAAATACAGAACCAATGGACCAAAGGAGACACTCCATGAGCAGGAGGAAACACAAGCGACTGAGGACAGTATAGTAGACCCTGACACACATACCACTGTGACACAGGCAATACCCACTGACACCAACATGTCAGACATACCCAGTACAGCCAGACCTCAAAGGGTTAAAAGAAAACCCCAAAGACTGTCTGATTATGTCACAACATAAACTGTGCGAGAACTGCTTGGGTGATGTTAAATGTTTAAACCTGGGAATTATTTAGTTGTGTGGTAAGACACAAGTTTGTAAAAAGTTTATAAACCAAATAAGTTATGCAGTGTTATTGTAAGCAACTGTTTGTAAACTGCAAGTTTGTTTCCAAGGAAAAGGGGGATGTCGTGTATTGATTGCGAGTTTGACACCAGTCAATACGGTAATGTAATGTGCGAGTTTAACACCAGTAAATACGTTAATGTAATGTGCATTGCATTATGGGAATTACCCGGGAAAGCTGCAGTCAGCCATTTTACCAATAAAGTAAAGATCACAGTTAGAAGCCTGTCTGCCTGACTCTGATTTAATTCGATGTATCTACATGCTTGATTGAACGCATTAAAGCATAGATACAACAGAAAGGTCTCTGAGAAGAACAAGAGACATCATTGGGAACTAAAGTTATAAAGAGTGGCTTACAAGACTAAACTCACTTTCATTGGTAAAAAATTAATTTGTATGGGAGGCATGATTTAGATTTTTAATATGCTGATAATCTAGATGTAAGCATGTTAATTAATGGTGATTGCAGAATCAGAGGACACAAGTGCAATATCATCAAGCCTCAAGCAAGATTGGATCTTTTTCCCCCACAGACAATTAGATGTAGAAATTCCAGCACAGAAGGAGACCATTGAGCTCAATGTACTTGTGCTAGTCTTAGCTTAACATTGCACCTATTTACTTTATTCTAATATCTGTGCCCTGTCCATGTACTTTAATATTTTTCTTCTTGAAATGTTTATCTAATTCCCTCTTAAATGTTGTAATTTACCAGCATTAATATTAATATCGCTTTGCATGCAAATATTTCGTCTGATCTTTACATTTCTAGCACTAATCCTTCATTTAACATATGAAATAGTCAATATCTTCTCTGTTAACTCTCTCCCAAAGGGGCTGGATGAGTATTTTGTTCTGGATGGGATTGAAGGTTGTAATCAGAATACACATAGACCTTGATGACCAAATACTCAACGCTATCACTATTGCGACACTATCACCACTTAGAAAGCAATCAAACAGTGAAATTTTTAAAATCCCATAACCTGGAGGTTTGCTTGATTTAAATTATATTGTCTTGGACATTATACCGATGGTTAATGCACCTCCCTCAAGAGGTTGCATAAGTTACAAGAGTCTATGACAAGGCACACAGTACATGGTCAATTGGAAGAAGCAAGCTTGATAGCCCAACTGGCCTATTGTCATCCAATAATTTCTTACGCCCCTTCTCTTTCAGTACATAACCTTCAAGCTTCTCTATCTTGTGCTGAATGCAACTGATATCAGTATGAAAATATGCAATTTAATTGTGTACCACTATGAGCACACACATTCGGGATGAAGCAAAGATGGGGGAAGCAAGAAAAGGCTCAGGAAAGAGCGGTCAAATGAATCTTTGTTGAGACAGTGCTACATCAAACAAAAACACAGGTGAAAGGCAAACCGAGTGTAAGAAAAATAGCTACAACTTTGAATGATATTGACGAAGCTAAGAAGGGACGTTGTGTAATATGCAGAATTTCATTAGATGGTATATGAAGGAGATTCTTAAATGTGTGGTATGATACTGGAGTAGCAACCTAGAGACTGAGTGTTCAAATTCTACAGTGACATGTTGTGAAATTGAAATTAATAAGTCTGGTAATCTGTGCGCCAGCACCAGAAATTTACCATGAAAGTTGCCGAATTGTTGTAAAAACCCAAGTAATGTCCTTCAGGGAAGGGAACCTGCCAGCCCTATACATAAGAACATAAGAAGTAGGAGCCGCAATGGGCCATTCAGCCCTTTGAGCCTGCTCCATCATTCAATAAGAACATGACTGATCTACCTCAACTCCACCTTCCCGCACTCTCCCCATATCCCTTGATTTCCTTACTATCCAAAAATCTATCAATCTCTATCTTGAATATACTCAATGACTGAGCATCCAAAGATTCATAACCCTTTGATTGAAGAAATTTCTTATCTCAGTACAACCCCTTATTCTGAGATTGTGACCCCCTAGTTCTAGACTCCCCAGCCAGGGAAAACATCCTCCCAGTATCTACCCTGTCAAGCCCCTTAAGAATTTTATATGTTTCTTGAGATCAGCTCTCCTTCAAAACTCTAGGGAGTATAGGCCTAGTCTACTCAATCTTTCCTCATCGGACAATCCCTTTGCAGCCTCTATGTGTCCTCCTCACAACCTACTTTACCACCAAGCTTTGTATCGTCAGAAAACTTGGATAAAGTGAACTGGCAAATTAGGTTAAGGGATAGGTCAATAGAGTTGCAGTGGCAGACATAAGGGGATATTTCAAAATACACAGAATATATACATTCCAACAAGAAAGAAAAATTCCAAGGGGAGAACCCACCATCCATGGTTAACTAAAAAAGTTAAAGATAGTATTAAACTTAAAGAAAAAGCATATAATTGCGCAAAAATGGGTGGCAGGTCAGAAGATTGGACAGAATATAAAAAACAGCAAAGAATGACTAAAAGATTAATAAGGAGAGAAAAAGAGTACAAGAGAAAGCTAGCTAGAAATATAAAAACAGATAGTAAGAGTTTCTATAGATATTTTAAAAAGAAGAGTTAACAAAGTGAGCGTTGGTCCTATAAAAAGTGAGTCTAGGGAATTAATAATGGAAAATAAGGAGATGGCCATTGAATTGAACAGCTATTTTGCATCGGTCTTCACTATAGAGGATACAAGTAACATCCCAGAAATAGCTGTAAATCAGGAAATGGAAGGGAGGGAGGAACTCAAGAAAATTATAATCACCAGGGAAGTGGTACTGAGCAAATTGTTGGAGCTGCAGGCTGACAAGTCCCCGGGTCCTGATGGACTTCATCCTAGGGTCTTAAAGGAAGTGGCTAGTGAGATAGTTGATGCGTTGGTTTTAATTTTCCAAAATTCCCTAGATTCGGGGAAGGTTCCATTAGATTGGAAAATAGCAAATGTAACTCCTTTATTCAAAAAGGGAGACAGAAAGCAGGAAACTACAGGCCAGTTAGCTTAACATCTGTCATAGGGAAGATGTTAGAAGCTATTATTAAAGACGTTATAGCAGGGCACTTAGAAAAGTTCAAGGTAATCAGGCAGAGTCAACATGGTTTTGTGCAAGGGAAATCATGTTTAACCAATTTATTGGAGTTCGTTGAGGAAGTAACATGTGCTGTGGATAAAGGGGAACCAGTGGATGTACTGTACTTAGATTTCCAGAAGGCATTTGATAAGGTGCCACATCAAAGGTTATTGCGGAAAATAAAAGCTCATGGTGTAGGGGGTAACATATTGGCATGGATAGAAGATTGGCTAGCTAACAGGAAACAGAGAGTAGGCATAAATGGGTCATTTTCTGATTGGCAAGATGTAACGAGTGGTGTGCCACAGGGATCAGTGCTGGGGCCTCAACTTTTTACAATTTATATAAATGACTTGGATGAAGGGACCGAAGGTATGGTTGCTAAATTTGCTGATGACACAAAGATAGGTAGGAAAGTAAATTGTGAAGAGGACTTAAGGAGGCTACAAAGGGATATAGATAGGTTAAGTGAGTGGGCAAAGATCTGGCAAATGGAGTATAATGTGGGAAAATGTGAACTTGTCCATTTTGGCAGGAAGAATAAAAAAGCATATTATCTAAATGGTGAGAGATTGCAGAGCTCGGAGATGCAGAGGGGTCTGGGTGTCCTAGTGCATGAATTGCAAAAGGTTACTATGCAGGTACAGCAAGCAATTAGGAAAGCTAATATAGAATGTTATTTTTTATTGCAAGGGGAATTGAATACAAAAGTAGGGAGGTTATGCTTCAGTTATACAGGGCATTGGTGAGACTACATCTGGAATACTGTGTACGGTATTGGTCTCCTTATTTAAGGAAGGATGTAAATGCATTGGAAGCAGTTCAGAGAAGGTTTATTAGACTAATACCTGGAATGGGCGGGTTGTCTTATGAGGAAAGGTTGGACAAGCTAGGCTTGTATCCGCTGGAGTTTAGAAGAGTAAGAGGTGACTTGAGTGAAACATATAAGATCCTGAGGGGTCTGGACAGGGTGGATGTGGAGAGGATGTTTCCTCTTGTGGGAGAATCTAGAACTAGGGGGTCACTGTTTAAAAATAAGGGGTCACCCATTTAAGACAGAAATGAGGAGAATTTTTTTCTCACAGAGGGTCGTGAGTCTTTGGAACTCTCTTCCTCAGAGGGCGGTGGAAGCAGAGTCTTTGAATATTTTTAAGGCAGAGGTAGATAGATTCTTGGTAAAGCAAGGGGGTGAAAAGTTATCGGGAGTAGGCGGGAATGTGGAGTAATCGGATCAGCCATGATCGTACTGAATGGCGGAGCAGACTCGAAGGGCCGAGTGGCCTACTCCTGCTCCTAATTCGTATGTTCGTATGTACATTACACTCGGTCCCCTCATCTAAGTCATTGCTATAGATTGTAAATAGCTGAGGCCCAAGCACTGATCCTTGTGGTACCCCACCAGTTACAGCCTACCAACCCAAAAATGACCCATTTATTCCTACTCTCTGTTTTCTGCCTGTTAACCATGTAAAGGAAATAGCCATATTCCAAGAGTAAATTCTTTGAGTCTCAGGGATCAAAAAGGTACTCTTATTTGATTTTGGTAGATATTCTGGATTAGAAATAAAAGAAATGTAAAAATGTACGAAGTTAAGATTTGAGAATAAGGAGCTCTAAGAATAAGAAATGTAAGTTATTTGTATTTTGAACTGTTAAAGTTGCGATGGACTCAACAGTTGTTAACTGTATGTCGGCTCTTAAATAAATCTATATATTTTTAGAATTGTCTCAAGTAGTATTTCTGTATCACACTCGCGAACTCAATCTCTGTACACGCTTTGGTGAGGAGTTGCAGATTCTGGGGGAGTATTCTGGACCCTCATAATATCCGGACGGTTACAGTCTAGTTAAACTTATTAAAAGTGCTATCTGGAGGACGGTATCATCTTCAAGTCATTCCTTTCCTTTAGGGAGAGATAGTCTGGAACTTTATAGACACATTTAAGTGTCTTATAGAATTCGGCTATCTCTAACTTTAGTTGAAGGTGAACGTCTGGGGAATACGCCTGATCTGGGGTAGTCCGAAGAGGGCTAGGACTAGTAATTATCCCTTCAATTGGCGCCCAACATGTGTGTTAACGAGTTGATATGGAACCTATACTTATATTTATATCTATATCCATCTTGTAGATTGTTAAGTATAGAAGGAGTGTTTTACTGACAGTGGTACTAAGAGCCAGATTTAAGTCTCTAGAGACAAGACACTGATCAGGCCTTGTAGCACTTAAATCAGAACTCCCTCAATATACCATTGAGGTCTAGAAATGTCTTATAAAGTTCATATTAAACCCTAACCGAGGTTATGTCCTGACGAAATATTGAACCCTAACCGAGGTTAGGTCCTGAAGAAATGGCAAACCCTGTCGGAATTGGCCAAGTCTTTTTATTAGAAAATTCAAATGAATGCTTTATAAGGGGAAATAATCCTAACCCTGTACCTCCACAACATCAAGTGATAATTTTTGAAATAGAAGGCTTTGATGCCGAAGGAGTCGTTACAACTCATGGCACGATTAATGTTGATCACCAGAACCAGGGGATCCAGAATATCCTGTGGGATAATCAAACAAATACTCCAAATCCAGCAAGTTCCTTAATAAAGTGTACACCTGCACAATTGGGAGGTCTAATGAACAGTGCCCAACAAGGTGGTGGCAACCATGGCCGAGTAGCAGGACCCGGAGCAGCTTATGCTCCTGGGGCCCATGGATTCCGGTTAAGGTGGCAAACTCATGATGAAATAAATGACAACAATCTTCGATAAAACTATAGACAGCTTAGAATCCATTATAATCAATGCCGAAAGGCACTAAGCTCACTATTATCTAAATGCTAGAGGCGCAATGATTAATGGTCCAGTAAAGCAACCCCAGCAACCATAAATTGCGCCCCTAGGTCAAGTAAACCTGAGCTCTATCTACACAATGTGTGGTAGACCAGGAAACATCAGCCAGGAAAAAATCTGCTGGATTCTAACTAACCTTGATAAATTGGAAACCTGTTGCCAAGATTGGAATGCTCAACACCTGAGGTAACTGCTGCAAATTATACTAAGTTCAGGCTTAATTCCCCCATTAAACCAGTGCAACAACTGGGTTCAAATATACGCTTATGTTCTCATGGCAACTCAGGGCGGGCATGTAATGGGTTCCATCAAGGAAATACTCACTAATACAGCCACAACTAAAGGGCTGGTAGCTGCCTACAGATTAGGCAAAGTACTTACGCAGGATAATTGGGACATTGTCCATGGTTGCCTGGCCAATCAATATCAACATACAGCCCTCAAACTTGCCTGTGAGGGTGCTCTAAACTATTATCAAGATAACCAACAAAGATGGGATAATGTCAATCGCATTACCCAATTAAATCATGACCTCTTAGGTCTACCCCAAACTAAACTTATAATGAGATCAGAAACTAGGGATAAAAAAACCAGAGAAGGTACCTTTGGTACTCAGAAAGAAGGACTGTATAGACCCAAGTCTCAAGTCCACCCCACCCAGACACAAACTCGTGGCTCAGGACCCCCAAGAGGGTATTCCAGAAGGTTTACACCCCCAACTCGCCCACATTATGAGACAGATTTCTCCCCAGAAAGATGGGATAGACGAGGGCTAGACCTCAAAAAGAAAGCGAAGGACAGTGGACTCCCTATGGGGACAGCTTTTACACTGGCCAAAATTATCAAAGAGCCATGGGAGGGTACCGAGAAAACCGAAATTGGGATCAAAAAGATTCCCAGCAGAACCAACGTCCAGCTCAACAGGAGGATCGTCAAGAAAGTAAACGGTCCGACAAACCCCCTCAGGGATCTGGAAAACATGAAACCCCCAAGAGGGAGGAACAAAAATCAGTTAAAATAATTAAAGATAAAGCAGCAAATGAAGCTCAGGATCCTGAAGATGAACAATCCCAGGATTGAAGGCCTGACACCCAGCCAGGGCCTCTTGAATTCCCCTATGCCTTGGCAACCTTGCCCACAACCACACAAGTGAAAGCCCTGTTTGATACGGGAGCTGATTACACTGTAATAGATCCTGCAATTATAAATCCTAAGTGGACAGCTTTGGGTAGCCCAATTCGTAAAAAATCATTACGGGGATTCATACAAGACAAAACCAAAATAATTAATTTTTACAAGATACCTATTACTATATATGGAATCACGGTGACCCTAGATGTAGGACTGGTACCACAATTGGCCTGTTCCCTCATTATAGGACAACCAAACATGAAACATTACCTTAAAATTTCAACCAGACCTGTAGAAACAGCCACAGACCAGGATGACAGGGAAAAACATGTTCGAACACAGCTTGATCAAACTTGCCTAGAGGGGGGAGGCAAAGACCTCCTCAAGCAACTCATTAATAAATACTATCCTTATCAACAACACTATCCAAATCAATGTGCAAAGATAGAGCATCTCCCCATCATGGAGGATGATGATACAGAGGAGGGAATCAGACAAAGACCTATGAGACCGCTTACAGAATACCATCAAGCTATTAACTGTGATGGATCATCAATGACGATTAAAAAAGAGACATCCCAACAATCCTCAGCTGGGATGGGGATAGTAGTAGGGACTTTGAGATTCCTATTCTTTTTATCCAGAAGGATTACTGTCTATACCCCTTAGCCATAAGACAGCGCAATATGCTGAAGCCACAGCATTACGGTATGCTGTAGAGAAAGCAGACCTTATTAAACCCACACTGTGGGAAGATATTCTCCGTTCGAGAATGGAGAAAAAGAATTGTCAGGTGATTCATGTAAATGGGCATACCACTGGAACAGTACACTCAAAAGGAAACAGCATTGCAGATGAACAAGCGAAACGTTCAGTCTGCATGACACCCCCTCGAGAGGGGTCTGCCAATGTTAGTGTAATCATGAGGGCAGAACGGGCAGCTAATCAGGATGAGGAAGTGATTCAGCTATTAGACCCAACAAAAGAGAATCCACCAGGATATCCACCAAACTTCCGAAAACCGAAACCCTCTAAAAACCGAAAGTTTTTTCGTTCAGCGTAAGTCGTGCGCACGACATGACCAGAGTGGCGCACGACTTACGCTGAGCAGGGCAGAGGGTCACTGAGTTCCCTCCTGGGTAGGAGATTGCAGGCGAGCCGGGCAGTGTGAAGGAGGTATACCGGGAGAGTGAACCCAACAATACAGTGGCCCGTCCGATAGCTGCAGCGGCCTGTCCGATATTCTTTTCTCCCCCCGCGACCCCCACCCTTTCGGATAAGGGATAGTGTATCCTTTATCCGCACTTCCGAAAACCGAAATCCTCTGAAAACCGAGTTTTTTCGTTCAGCGTAAGTCGTGCGCACGACCCCGACCCCCGCCGACCCCCACCCCGACCCCCCGCTGACCCCCCCGCCGACGCCGACCCCTGCCGACCCCCACCCCCAACCCCCCCGCCGACCCCGACCCCCGCCGACCCCCCCCCGACCCCCAGCCCCGACAAATTTCCCAGTCTTATAAAATACCTTCTGAAATCCGAAATTTTCCGAAAACCGAAACACGGCTGGTCCCGAGGTTTTCGGATAAAGCATAGTCTACCTGTACTTTTACTCGGAAACCGCTACGGGTATTGTACTAGTTAAGTTGCCCAAAGAAAACCGAGAGGTACCCCCAAGACACAAACGAGAACAGCTTGTAAAAGAAGCTCACGAGGGCATAAGTCAAGCACATTGTGGTGCCAGAACAACATTCTGCAAATTGACCCCCTTATTTTGGTGGCCAGGCATGCTTAGAGCCTGTAAAACATACGTGGCAAATTGTGAGCCATGCTATTTAACCAATAAGTCATTACTAATTAAGCCACCACCATTGGCTCCTGTGACAGCTGATGAGCCAATGGGAAAATTCTTTATTGACTTTATTGGACCACTTCCCCCATCTTTGGGATATAGACATGTTCTCGTTTGTGTAGATGGATGCACTTCCTTCTGCTGGCTGGTCCCTACAAAAACTGTTTCGGAAAATGCACTTGCCAGGGCTATTTCTGATATAATTACTGCAGCTGGTGCACCCAAAATCTTACACTCCGATAAAGGCGGGGCCTTTGTATCTAAGGTCTTCAAAGACTACTGCGAACAAAGGGGGATTGGGTTAGAGCACAGCACACCACGTCATCCACAATCAGCAGGGCTGGTGGAACGTAAAAACCAGGAAGTAAAAAAGCTATTGGTCAAACTGTTGAGAATCAGGGGGAATAAGTGGGCCACCATCATTCCGAACGTGCAGCTATCACTCAATAATGTGCCCACATCTGCATCAGGGACAGTGCCCCCTAAGACTCCATATTATCTGATGTATGGGGTTGAGATGCATACACCACTTGCCCATGGTTCTTTTATTGCCTCTACACACTCTGAGTCCTTGACCCGACAGCGACATTTAAAAAAACAGTAACAGAGGAGATTAATCGAATTGATCAGAGGATAAGGGAAGCAAATAGGCAGAAAAAATTGACAAATAAAGCATGACAACCCATAGTAGGAGAATGGGTACAGGAATAGAAGTTTGAGCAGAAACCTGGTTTAAGACCAAAGTGGCAAAAACCTGTTCGAACACATTCTGTTATTAACGAAAGAACAGTTCAAATACACATTAACCAGCCGAATGGCAAGCATATTCTTAAAAATGTCTCCATAGACAATATCAAAAGATGCCCTGCAGGATACCGAAAAGGAGGAATACAAGGTGCAGTCGTACACTGTCTTTCAAGACCCAGCTTGGAGCACGACACAGGAAATGGATGCGATCGAATTACTGACAACGGTCAGTCAGACGGTGTCGCCGGTTCTTCCACACGTTGCTTGGCAACGCATCAGGAATTGGATTTGCGAAAAGCAACAACCGAAACAAGGAAAGATCAACTAACTACTTCAACGCAGGAGGCAGACACCACAGATAAAGGAATCAACTGAGTGCCTGGCAAGGCCTTTACAACAACATGCATCTGTACACACGCCAGATCAAAGGAACAGCGTGACAAGCTTCAACTAGTTTCAACTGATGTCTCCTTGACTCGTATGAATAACTCACCTCTACGGAACGTACATCTGCCGATTGGACATTCTATGTACATGTTGTTTCGCTCATTGCATGACTATGTACTTATCATCTTTTTAAATTGTGTTCAATTTAAATTAAGGCAAAACATTGTCCTAGGATGACTTCAAAGGAATTTTCATGTAGCACATGATTGTGCATCTCTTGAAATTAATATGCTATTGTAACCTTATTAGTATCATTGTGCTTGGAGTCGGGAGCGGAGGGACCAGTGAGCCGAGGCCTGGGTGAGTATCAAACCTCCCTTTCGCGGGCTTTCTTACAGTGCTTGGAGTCGGGAGCAGAGGGACCAGTGAGCCGAGGCCCGGGTGAGTATAAAACCTCACTTTCGCGGGCTTTCTTATAGTGCTTGGAGTCGGGAGTGGAGGGACCAGTGAGCCGAGGCCCGGGTGAGTATAAAACCTCACTTTCGCGGGCTTTCTTACAGTGTGACATCACCAGAAAGCAGGTAAATGATTGGGTGGCAAGTATTTCTCTCCTTTTAAAATTAAACTCGGTGGTTTATAGTTTGTTTGTAAACCAGAGCCCTTAAATATATCATTTAGCTGTAAGGTAACTTAAATTCTGCGGTTTATATTTTCTAGGGTCTCTCTGGTGTAGCGGGGACTTCTGCCATACAAGCGCCCTAGAGTATATCTTTAATTGGTGGTATTGAATTAATTTAAATTAATTAAAGGGTAAGTCATGTCAGGACAGCCCAGCCCCGTGTTATGCTCCACCTGCATTCAGGGAATTCAGGGACGCTGCCGGTGTCCCTGACGACCTCGTGTGCTGGAAATGTATCCAGCTGCAGCTACTAGCAGACCGCATTGAGGCACTGGAGCTGCGGATGGATGAGTTTTGGAGCATTCGCGATGCTGAGAAGGTCGTGGATAGCACGTTTAGTGAGTTGGTCACACCGCAGGTAAGGGCTCCACAGGCAGAAGGGAAATGGGTGACCATCAGGCAGAGCAGTAGAAGCAGGCAGGTAGTGCAGGGGACCCCTGTGGCCATCCCCCTCTCAAACAGGTATACCGATTTGGATACTGTTGAGGGGGATGACTTACCAGGGGAAGGCAGCAGCAGCCAACTTCCTGGCACCAGGGGTGCTTCTGCTGCTCAGGAAGGGAGGAAAAAGAGTGGGAGAGCAATAGTGGTAGGGGATTCTATCGTAAGGGGAACAGATAGGCGTTTCTGTGGCCATAGACGTGACTCCAGGATGGTTTGTTGCCTCCCTGGTGCCAGGGTCAAGGATGTCACTGAACGGCTGCAGGGCATTCTGAGAGGGAGGGTGAACAGTCAGAGGTCGTGGTTCACATTGGCACCAACGAAATGGGTAGGAAGAGGGATGAGGTCCTGCAGCAAGAATTTAGGGAGCTAGGTAGCAGATTAAAGAGCAGGACCTCAAAGGTTGTAATCTCTGGATTACTCCCGGTGCCTCGTGCTAGTGAGTATAGGAATACGAGGATAGAGCAGATGAATGCGTGGCTAAAGAGTTGGTGCAGGAGGGAGGGCTTTAGTATCCTGGATCACTGGGTCTGCTTCTGGGGAAGGTGGGACTTGTACAAGTCGGATGGGTTGCACCAGAACCAGAACGGGACAAATATCCTTGCGGGGAGGTTTGCTAGCACTGTTGGGGAGGGTTTAAACTAACTTGGCAGGGGGATGGGATACAGAGTGGAGCTATAATATGGGGTGATGTACAGCCAAATATAGAGGAAAAAACAAGTCACCTTGGAAGGCAGAGCAAATATGTAACGGCACAAGGGAGTAGGGCAAGGCTGGATGGCATTTATTTTAATGCAAGGAGTCTTGCGAATAAGGTGGATGAACTGAAGGTGTTGATGAACACATGGGAGTATGATATTGTTGCTATCACGGAGACATGGTTGAGGGAGGGGCAAGACTGGCAGCTCAATATTCCGGGGTATAGAATCTTCAGGCGAGACGGGGGGGGGGGGTAAAAGAGGAGGGGGTGTCGCAATATTAATTAAGGTGTCAATTACTGCTGTAAGGAGGGATGATATATTAACAGGTTCCTCTAATGAGGCCATATGGGTAGAACTTAAAAACAAAAAGGGGACAAGCACTTTGCTGGGAGTGTACTATAGGCCCCCAAACAGTCAGGGAGAGATAGAGGAACAGATATGTAGGCAAATCTCAGAGAAATGTGCAAATAATAGGGTAATAATAGTGGGGGATTTCAACTTCCCCAATATTAACTGGGATAGTCAGAGTGTGAAAGGCTTAGAGGGTGCAGAATTCTTAAAGTGCATCCAGGAGAGCTTTTTGAGCCAGCATGTAGAAAGTCCTACAAGAGAGGAGGCGGTATTGGACCTAATTCTAGGGAATGTGGCCGGGCAAGTGGTAGACGTGTTAGTAGGTGAGCACTTTGGTGACAGTGACCATAATTCGGTGAGATTTAAGGTAGTCATGGAAAAGGACAGAGATGGACCGGAAATAAAGATTCTAAATTGGGGGAAGGCCGATTTTAATATGATAAGGCAGGATCTGGCCAAAGTGGACTGGGATCAGCTACTTGTAGGAAAATCCACATCGGAGCAATGGGAGTCTTTCAGAAAGGAAATTGAGAGAGCACAATGGCAACATGTTCCCGTAAAGGTCAAGGGTGGGACCAACAAGCCCAGGGAACCTTGGATGTCAAGGGATATATGAGAATGTATTAGGAAAAAAAGGGGGGCTTTTGGCAGATACAAAGGACTAAAGACAGAGGAAGCCCTATCGGAGTATAAAAAGTGCAGGGGGATACTTAAAAAAGAAATTAGGAGAGCGAGGAGGGGCCATGAAATAACATTGGCGAGCAAAATAAAGGAAAATCCTAAGGTGTTTTATAAGCATATTAAGGGCAAGAGGATAACTAGGGAAAGAGTAGGGCCCATTAGGGACCAAAGTGGCAATGTGTGTGTGGAGCCAGAAGATGTAGGTGGGGTTTTAAATGAATTTTTTGCATCTGTGTTCACTATGGAGAAGGACGATGTAGACATAGAAATCGGGCAGGGGGACTGTGATATACTTGAACATATTAGCATGGAAACATAGAAGATAGGAACAGGAGTAGGCCATTTGGCCCTTCGATCCTGCTCCGCCATTCAATGAGATCATGGCTGATCATCCAAATTCAGTACCCGGTCCCTGCCTTCTCCCCATATCCCTTGATCCCTTTAGCCTTAAGAAATATATCCAACTCTTTCTTGAATATACTTAATGAACTGGCCTCCACTGCCCTCTGTGGCAGAGAATTCCACAGGTTCATCACTCTCTGGGTGAAGAAATTCCTCTCATTTCAGTCCTAAATGGCTTACCCCTTATCCTTAGACTATGACCCCTGGTTCTGGACTCCCCGGCCATCAGAAACATCCTTCCTGCATCTAGTCTGTCCAGGCCTGACAGAATTTTATAGGTTTCGAGAAGAAGGAGGTACTAGCGGTTCTAGCAGACTTAAAAGTGGATAAATCCCCAGGCCCGGACGAGATGTATCCCAGGCTGCTGTGTGAGGCCAAGGAGGAGATTGCAGAGGCTCTGACACAAATTTTCAGAACCTCTCTGGCCACAGGGGATGTGCCAGAGGACTGGAGAACAGCTAACGTAGTACCATTATTCAAGAAGGGTGGTAGGGATAAACCAGGGAATTACAGGCCAGTGAGCCTAACATCAGTGGTAGGGAAATTATTGGAAAAAATTCTGAGGGACAGAATTAGTCTCCACTTGGAGAGGCAAGGATTAATCAGGGATAGTCAGCATGGCTTTGTCAAGGGAAGATCATGTCTGACTAACTTGATTGAATTTTTCGAGGGGGTGACTAGGTGTGTGGATGAGGGTAGTGCAGTGGATGTGGTATACATGGATTTCAGTAAGGCTTTTGATAAAGTCCCGCATAGGAGACTGGTCAAGAAGGTAAGAGCCCATGGGATCCAGGGTGACTTGGCACATTGGATGCAAAACTGGCTTTGTGGCAGAAGGCAGAGGGTGATGGTCGAAGGTTGTTTTTGTGACTGGAAGCCTGTGTCCAGTGGGGTACCGCAGGGATCGGTGCTGGGTCCCTTGCTGTTTGTGGTCTACATTAATGATTTGGATGTGAATGTAAAAGGTATGATCAGTAAGTTCGCAGATGACACAAAAATTGGTGGGGTGGTAAATAGCGAGGAGGGTAGCCTCAGTCTGCAGGACGATTTAGATGGGTTGGTCAGATGGGCGGAACAGTGGCAAATGGAATTTAACCCTGAAAAGTGTGAGGTGATGCATTTTGGACGGACTAACAAGGCAAGGGAATACACAATGAATGGTAAGACCCTAGGAAAGACAGAGGATCAGAGGGACCTTGGTGTGCATGTACATAGATCCCTGAAGGCAGCAGAACAGGTGGATAAGGTGGTTAAAAAGGCATATGGGATACTTGCCTTCATTAGCCGAGGCATAGAATATAAGAGCAGGGAGGTTATGATGGAGCTGTACAAAACGCTGGTTAGGCCACAGCTGGAATACTGTGTGCAGTTCTGGTCGCCACACTATAGGAAGGATGTGATTGCTTTGGAGAGGGTGCAGAGGAGATTCACCAGGATGTTACCTGGGCTGGAGCGCTTCAGCTATGAAGAAAGACTGGACATGCTGGGGTTGTTTTCCTTGGAGCAGAGAAGGCTGAGTGAGGACCTGATTGAGGTGTACAAAATTATGAGGGGCATAGATAGGGTAGATAGAAAGGAACTTTTTCCCTTAGTAGAGGGTGTTGTGTATGTACCTTTAAGAGAATAACTGGTCTCAGACTGCAGTACCGGCAGTGACCACCCCTGTATAAAAGGTGCTAGTGAGCCTCTGTTGTTTTCAGTTTCACGATTGACTTCCAGCAGTAAAGACTTGTTTTGTTCAACACCTGCTGTCCGTGTCTCAATCATTCACGGACATAATACTGGCGACGAGCAGATACGAACCTACCTACAGTCTGCACCACCTCCTGGGATCCATTCCTACAGCGAATTGAGCAGAGGTCGAGGCCAGAAAGAAAAGAAAGTAAGAGGCAGCAGAAACGGGAGTCGACCGTGGGCATCTGCCCCTGTGTTAGCGGAGTTGAAGATTGCTGGAGAAGCTGTCGGAAGCGGGGCCTGGTTCCTGTCGACGGTGCATCAGCTAATCGGGCTGGTGGCAGGTAGTACACTGATCCTTCCTGGGCTGCGGCGGTCGCGAACTCGAGCGGGTGGCTTGCAACGGGGCCGAGCAGCGTTGTCGGGAAGAAGAGAGACAGAGGGTGGAGCACACAGGGCGCGGCCGGTGCTACGAAGCCGGGCTACGTATAGACCCGAGAAGAGGGAGGCAAGAGTCCCACAGGGTTGTTCCACGACGGGAAAATAATAAAAAGAAGAAATATTAAACGTGCAAGAAACCGCGAGGAGTTGCAGGTTGCAACGGGAACCGCGGAAAGCAGCGCTAGCAACAGCGGGGAAGAAGGCAAAGCGCGGGAGGCGCCATCTTAATCAGCGGGGAAGAAGGCAAAGCGCGGGAGGCGCCATTTTGTTAAATCGGGGAAGAAGGCAAAGCGCGGGAGGCGCCATTTTAGATTTGCAAGATGCCGAAGACTGGCTGTATCACTGCTTTTGATAATACAATAGAGGACTGGACCACGTATGTGGAAAGAGTCGAGGTATATTTCGAGGCCAACGAAATAGCTGATGAGAAAAAGGCATCGGTATTGCTAAACTTAATGGGCGCTAGAACATACGGCCTATTGCGGGACCTGATTACTCCAGCCAAACCGAAGGCGAAGAGTTTTAACGAAATTGTTGCTGTCCTACAGGAACACCTAAACCCTGCACCGCTGTTGATAGCAGAAAGATTTAAATTCCACAGGAGAACTCAGCATAAAGATGAGAGCAATGCTGAGTACCTTACGGAACTACGCAAGCTATCAAAGCACTGCCAGTTCGGAGAAGGACTGGCAGATGCCCTACGGGACAAATTTGTCTGTGGACTCCTGAGTGAAGGAACACAGAAGAAGTTACTATCAGAGAAAGAGCTGACGCTAGATAAGGCTTTCAGCGTGGCAGTATTGTATGAAGCAGCAGCCAGGGGAGCTGCAGAAATTCAACAAAAGCCACAGGAATACGGCACCCATGAAATGACACAGGGATTTGCAAAATGTTATCGCTGCGGCAGAACTAACCATGACCAGAAGGACTGCTGGTCCAAAGACAAAATATGCAGGCAATGCGGAAAGATGGGACACATTGCACGAGTTTGCAGGTCTGGGAAGAAGACCAGCGACAACAAAAAGGCTACTAAGGGACCGTACAAGAAAGTACAAAAGATGATGGACAGTAGTTCCGAAGACCAGATGAGCGATAGTGAATCCGGGAACAGGAGACTAAGCTGTCTCAAACTTCACAATGTAATCGCAAAAGAGGATCACCGAACCATTTGGGTCACCCTCACGATAGCAGGGTCCCAAGTTAAAATGGAATTGGATACAGGATCAGCGCTAACCGTCATGAATCGACAAGACTACGAGTGGCTATTCTCACACATACCCTTGAGAGAGACATCCATCGTCTTGACGACGTATACGGGGCAAAAAGTATACCCCAGAGGAAAAATAAGGGTGCCTGTCGAATACAACGGCAAGAAAATACGGAAATTGTATCTCTACATACTGCCAAATGGTGGACCACCGTTATTGGGACGTGAATGGATCAGGAAGATAAACTTAGATTGGCACTCCATTCATGCAATGACGGTGGACGGTAAAAAAGATGAAGACGTCACTCCTGGACGATTGTCAACAATCTTAGCTAATGCCAAAGAGGTATTTCAACAAGAACTGGGCACGCTTAAAGGCGTAACCGCCTCGATAAAAATAGAAGAGAATGCAGTTCCCAAGTTTTTCAAACCGGCACCATATGCAATTCGCCCAGCCGTCGAGGCAGAGCTGGAGAATCTGGAGAAGGCAGGCGTGTTGTCTAAGGTCGACTGGAGCGAGTGGGCGACACCCATCATTCTTGTCATGAAGAAAACGTTAAGCAATAAGTCCGGGGAGCCAAGGAAGATTCGCATCTGTGGGGATTTCAAGGTGACGGTGAACCCAGTCCTTCACACAGTACAATATCCTCTTCCAAGGATAGAAGACATCTTCGCCTCACTGTCTGGAGGGAAGCGTTTTACAAAAATTGACCTAGCACAAGCATATTTGCAGATGGAGGTTGAAGAGTCCTCTAGGAAGTATCTCACGATAAACACTCACAAAGGTCTTTACCAGTATCATCGATTGGTATTCGGAGTAGCATCGGCTCCGGCGATATGGCAAAGAGCGATGGAACAAGTCCTGCAAGGGATTCCGGGGACTCAGTGTTACTTGGACGACATCCTTGTGACAGGTGAAGATGACAGTGAACACCTTAACAACCTAGAACAGGTGTTCACTGGACTACGGGAACATGGGCTACGAGCCAACCGCCCCAAGTGCGAGTTTTTTAAGAAACAGATATCGTATTGTGGCCATGTGACTGATGAAGAGGGGTTACATAAGTCCCCTGACAAAATTGAAGCGGTTGTTAAGGCCCCAGCACCTGAAAATGTGTCGCAACTGAGGTCATTCCTCGGATTGGTGAATTACTACCATAAGTTTTTGCCGAATTTGTCGACAATTCTGCACCCACTGAACGCCCTGCTACGAACAGGGGTAGCATGGCAATGGAGCGATGATTGTAAGCAGGCCTTTCAGAAGAGTAAGGACTTAATCACTTCACAGGAAGTATTGGCTCACTACAACCCAGCACTGCCGATCAGACTGGCGTGTGATGCGTCTCCCTACGGCATTGGGGCGGTACCGTCACATAAATTCCTTGATGGTTTAGAGAGGCGGATAGCTTTTGCGTCACGCTCGTTAACTTCTGCCGAGCGTAACTACGCCCAGATTGACAGAGAGGCCCTCAGCCTAGTTTGGGGGGGTGAAGAAGTTCAATCACTACCTGCACGGTCAAAAATTTACTCTACTAACCGATCATCAACCTCTTGTCTCCATTTTCAACTCTCAGAAGGGCGTACCGATAATGACAGCACAACGGCTGCAGAGGTGGTCCCTTTTCCTAGGGGCACACCAATATGACATCGAGTACAAAGGAACTAAACAGCATGGGAATGCTGATGGATTGTCACGCCTACCGTTGCCGACGGTGGAAGAAGAAGACCTTGCAGTGGATCCAATGGAGTCATTCCACTCGACCATAGTCGAATGTCTCCCTATGACGAATGCAAACATAGAAAAGGAAACACGGAATGACCCGACACTATCATGGGTCTATGATTTAACGGTGAAGGGATGCCCAGCACATGGCGAACCACTGCTGCCAGCATTCTCGCCGAGAAGAGAACAGCTGTCAGTGTGCAGAGGAACCTTGATGTGTGGATCCAAAGTAGTAATTCCACCTAAGTTGACGGATAGAGTGCTCAATGAGCTTCATGAGGGTCATCTGGGTGGGGTAAAAATGAAGAGCTTCGCCAGAGCGTTTGTGTGGTGGCCGGGAATCGATAGAGAAATCGAAGAGATGACCAAGAGCTGTGCAGGATGCCAGAATGTCCAAAACGCCCCACCACAAGCTCCTCTGCAGCCATGGGAGTGGCCCTCATCTCCATGGCAAAGGGTGCACATTGATTTTGCTGGTCCCTTCATGGACTCGATGTTTTTAATTGCGGTGGATGCACATTCAAAGTGGCCAGAGGTAATAAAAATGTCCTCAACCACCACGGAAAAAACTATCACAGTTTTACGAACCATATTCGCCAGGAATGGGCTGCCTGAACAGATTTGCTCTGACAATGGACCACAGTTTGTGTCTGAAGAGTTCCGGAGGTTCTTAAAGAACAATGGTGTTAAGCATTACACATCTGCCCCATATCATCCAGCCACTAATGGATTGGCCGAGAGGTTTGTCCAAACATTCAAGAAAGCTATCAAGGCAATGTGTAATGAAGATATACCCCTACAACACAAGGTGGACAACTTCTTGTTTGCCTACCGGAATGCGACACATGCGGTTACCAACCAAACTCCAGCCATGATGTTCTTCAATCGAAGACTACGATGCCGCTTGGATTTGGTTAAGCCAAACGTCCGAAGAGATGTGGAGAACAGGCAGTTTCAGAATATGAATGAAAGGCCGACCAGGAGTATTAAGATAGGTCAACCAGTTTTGGCCCGGGACTACTGCACTGAGAAATGGCAGCCAGGAACGATCTGTACACGGCAAGGACCTCTCATGTATACCGTGGACGTTGGAGAGAGCATTGTAAGACGCCATGCTGACCAGATTCTAGAGTCACTGGAAAACGTCAACTCCACACCACGATCTGATACACCTGGCAATGAAATCGATGTACCAATTGAAGCTACCGCAGAACCGGTGATATTGGAAGCAGATGAACCAAACAACGACATTGATCCCGACTCAACATTGCCAGAAGAACCTGATACCCCAAAGAGGCGTTATCCAGACAGAATCAGGAAGCCTCCTCAAAGACTGAACTTATAATTGCTTAAACTTAACCAATGTATCTAGCAACCGTAATTGTGATTGTAATTAGTTATCATTTAGTTGTTAAATGAATGTTATGTACTGTTTATCTAAAAGGGGAGGAATTGTTGTGTATGTACCTTTAAGAGAATAACTGGTCTCAGACTGCAGTACCGGCAGTGACCACCCCTGTATAAAAGGCGCTAGTGAGCCTCTGTTGTTTTCAGTTTCACTATTGACTTCCAGCAGTAAAGACTTGTTTTGTTCAACTCCTGCTGTTCGTGTCTCAATCATTCACGGACATAATAGAGGGGTCAATAACAAGGGGGCATAGATTCAAGATAAGGGGCAGGAGGTTTAGAGGGGATTTGAGGAAGAACTTTTTCACCCAGAGGGTGGTTGGAATCTGGAACTCACTGCCTGAAAGGGTGGTAGAGGCAGGAACCCTCACAACATTCAAGAAGCATTTGGATGAGCACTTGAAATGCCATACCATACAAGGCTACGGACCAAATGCTGGAAAATGGGATTAGATTAGACAGGGCCTGATGGCTGGCGTCGACGCGATGGGCCTGTTTCTGTGCTGTATAACTCTATGACCAAACTTTGCCCTGATGTTATGAGCTCATCTTTCGGTCAAGAGGGGGGTGTAAAGGAAATAGCCATATTCCAAGAGATACACCATCCTATGAATGGAATTTTGACTTTAGTAATACATGACATAGTGGGTTTAAAATTTAAAGCCTCAACGACACAGGCTGCAAACAGAACACAGGCTTTTGAGATAAGATGAAGTGTTAACACAAAAGTTGTAAATACCACACAAGTTTTTGAAATGGGAATTGATTGTTAATAATGAGACAATAGCCCTGTTGAAACAGCAGGCTGGATGTTCCTCTATGTCTGAACATTGGAACCAACACAATAGCAATGCCCAAGTAAAGTGTTAAAAACTAACACTTCGAACAGGAACACAGAATATTTAAAAAACCATGTGCCTTTGTAAAAGTAACATCAAATGAGAAACAGGAAACACAATTATATATGCAACATAGAAACATAGAAGATAGGAGCAGGAGTAGGCCATTCGGCCCTTCGAGCCTGCTCCGCCATTCAATGAGATCATGGCTGATCATCCAAATTCAGTACCCTGTCCCTGCCTTCTCCCCATATCCCTTGATCCCTTTAGCCTTAAGAAATATATCCAACTCTTTTTTGAATATATTTAATGAACTGGCCTCCACTGCCCTCTGTGGCAGAGAATTCCACAGGTTCACCACTCTCTGGGTGAAGAAATTCCTCATTTCAGTCCTAAATGGCTTACCCCTTATCCTTAGACTATGACCCCTGGTTCTGGACTCCCCGGCCATCACAAACATCCTTCCTGCATCTAGTCTGTCCAGGCCTGACAGAATTGTATAAGTTTCGATGAGATCCCCTCTCAATCTTCTAAACTCCAATGAGTATAAGCCTAATCGACACAATCTCTCCTCATACGTCATTCCTGCCATCCCAGGTATCAGCCTGGTGAATCTTCGCTGTACTCCTTCCATGGCAAGAACGTCCTTCCTCAGGTAAGGCGACCAAAACTGCACACAATACTCAAGGTGCGGTCTCACCAAGGCCCTGTACAACTGTAGCAAGACATCCTTGTTCCTGTACTCGAACCCTCTTGCTACGAAGGCCAACATACCATTTGCCTTCTTAACCGCCTGCTGCACCTGCATGCTTACCTTCAGCGACTGGTGCACAAGAACACCCAGGTCTCTTTGCACTTCCCCTTCTCCCAATCTATTGCCATTCAAATAATAATCTGCCTTCCTGTTTTTGCCACCAAAGTGGATAACCTCACATTTATCCACATTATAGTGCATTTGCCATGTTTCTGCCCAATCACCCAATCTGTCCAAATCGTACTGGAGTTTCACGACATCCTCCTCACAGCTTACCCTCCCACCCAGCTTTGTGTCGTCTGCAAATTTGGAGATATTACATCCAATTCCCTCGTCCAGATCATTAATATATATTGTGAACAGCTGGGGTCCTAGGACCGATCCTTGCGGTACCCCACTAGTCACTGCCTGCCACTCGGAAAACGACCTGTTTATTCCAACTCTTTGCTTTCTGTCCGCCAACCAGTTCTCTATCCAAGTCAATACCTTGCCCCAATCCCATGTGCCTTAATTTTGCACGCTAATCAATTGAAGTAGCTAAGAAATGCATGAAACACCCTAGTTGAAGTGCTTTTGATTTACATATTGTAGAAGGTACGCAAAGAGAACACTTTGAAAATATGACTTCAATAGATGACACCAAGCAATCACATTGTGTTTGTATTGAAAATGGAATAGTTAGGAGACACGACGTCTGATAACCAGTTAAGCCAATATTTAGAATTGAATGGAAGCCCTTCAATAAGAATGGCATCAAATAAATGCTACTGTCATATTGTTTTTTATGATAAGTTTTGAAACACCTATACAGCAGACAGGATTCTGAGAGTCAGCAGCTAAATTGACAGTAAGAATAGAAAAGAATTCAATAGAGAATGACTAGAGATAATTAGCTTACATCAGCAAAAAACTTCAAAGAATAAACCACCAAAAAAAGGTATTAAAAATAGAGCTTTTCAGATGGAAAGTCAGAAATCGTTGGAAAGGACAAGCAATTCTCAACTTCAGAGGCATGCTGTGTAAGTTTTTAATTTTTTGAGTCTCGGGGATCAAAAGGGTACTCTTATTTGATTTTGGTGGATATTCTGGATTAGAAATAAAATAAATGTAAAAATGTACTAAGTTAAGATTTGAGAATAAGGATCTCTGAGAATAAAAAATGTAAGCTATTTGTATTTTGAACTGTTGAAGTTGCGATTGACTTAACAGCTGTTAACTGTATGTCAGCTCTTAAATAAATCTATATATTTTTAGAATTGTCTCAAGTAGTATTTCTGTAGCAAACTTGCGAACTCAATCTCTGTACACTCTTTGGTGAGGAGTTGCAGATTCTGGGGGAGTATTCTGGACCCTCATAATATCCGGAAGGTTACAGTCTAGTTAAACTTATTAAAAGTGCTATCTGGAGGACGGTAACATCTTCAAGTCATTCCTTTCCTTTAGGGAGAGATAGTCTGGAACTTTAGACCCATTTAAGCATCTTATAGGATTCAGCTATCTCTAACTTTAGTTGAAGGTGAACATCTGGGGTAGCCCGAAAAGGGCTAGGACTAGTAATTATCCCTTCAACCAATCCTCATTCCAAGATAATAGATTACCCTCATTCCCATGAGCCCTTATTTTGAGTAATAACCTCATGTGGCACCTTATTGAATGCTTTTTGAAAATCCAAATACATTATATCCAGATTCCCCCTTATCTACCCTACTATTTACAACCTCAAAAACTCTTTAGATTTGTGAAACACCATTTCCCCTTCATAAATCAGTGTTGACTCTGCCCAATCATATTATGATTTTCTAAGTGCCCTTTTATCACATCCCTAATAATAGATTCTAACATTTTCCTATTATTGGGAGAGCAGTTTAAAAAGAGCGGGAGCTGAGCACCAGGATGGAGAACAGTTTAAAAAGGAGCCCCGTGGCAGAGTAACAATCCCAGAGAAAAATCACAGTGACGTCATATTCAGCGGTGGATCCGGAGGAAACTGAGCTAAGTATTTATTTTACTATACTCTTTTCTTTTAACCTAATTATAAATAAATAGTTAAATAAATATTCAGAATAAATAATAACTAATATAAAACTTAGTTTAAGAGGAGCAGGCAATGAAATTAACAAAAGGGACAATCTGCAAAAGTCACATCACAGAGAGCACAGAGGAGGAATGCGGAGGGTGAGTACATCGGGTGAGTAACCAGTAAGCATTTTTTTTTTAACTAAAGCTGTCCACCTAAGTTATTTAAATTTAATTAAATCATTAAATAAATAAAACAAGATTAGACAGGGATGACAGTGCAGGTGGTGTGTCGCAACTACAGCATGTGGGATTTTGTGGACAGCATCACAATCCCAGACAACCAAATTGGCAATAAGTGTCTGCATCTCGAGGAACTTCAGCTCATAGTTGTTGAGCTGGAGTTTGAGGTGCAGAATTTGCAGGGCATCAGGGAGGGGGTGAGTTACTGGGCCACTTTAATCCAGGAGGCAGTCACACCCCTTAGGTTAGGTAGTGGTACAGGTCTGGTTAGTGGTCACGGACAGGAGGGTGTGACTGCAAATCAGGCAGGTAAGGGGACCCCACGTGCAGTGCTGGAGGAGCCCTGGCCTTTGCCCTTATCCAACAAGTACGAGGTTCTTGCTGCCTGTGTGGATGAGGGCAAAGTCTGCAGGGTGGATGAGCAAACTGACCTCGGCACCGTGGTACAGGGGGCCATTCAAGTGGGGGACGTAAAAAGGAATGTCGTAGTGGTAGGAGACAGTATAGTTAGGGGGATAGATACTGTTTTCTGCAGCCGAAAGCGTGAGTCCAAAAGGCTGTGTTGCCTGCCCCGGTGCCAGCGTTAAGGACATTTCCTCAGGGCTGGAGAGGAACTTGGAGTGGGAGGGAAAGAATCCAGTTGTTGTGGTCCACATAGGAACGAACGACATAGGTAAGATGAAGAAAGAGGTTCTGCTGAGTATGAGCAGCTAGGATCTAAATTAAAAAGCAGAACCACAAAGGTAATAATCTCTGGATTACTACCTGCACCACGAGCAAATTGGCATAGGGTCAATAAGATCAGAGAGTTGAATGCGTGGCTCAAGGATTGGAGTGGGAGAAATGGGTTTTGATTCATGGGGCACTGGCACCAGTACTGGGGAAAGAGGGAGCTGTTCCGTTGGGATGGCGTTCACTTGAACTGTGCTGGGACCAGTGTCCTGGCGAATGGAATAACTAGGGCTGTAGATAGAGCTTTAAACTAAATAGTGGGGGGTGCGGGGGGAGGGAGGGTTCAAGCGAGAAGTAACTTAGAAAGTTAAAGAGAAAGGACAGGGCAATAGTGCAGGGTAGCGATATGGGCAATGAGAACCAGAGTGTGACAGGAAGGAACAGAGCGTACAAACATGAGAGTGCACCAGCAAATAAGGTCAGAGTCGGGAAAAATGATAAAAAGACAAAATTAAAGGCTCTTTATCTGAATGCATGCAACATTTGTAACAAGATAGATGAATTGACGGCAAAAATAGAAATAAATGGGTATGATCTAATAGCCATCACAGAGACGTGGTTGCAATGTGACCAAGGCTAGGAACTGAATATTCAGGGGTATTTGACATTTCAGAAGGATAGAAAGGAAAAGGAGGTGGGGTAGCTCTGTTAATAAAGGATGAGATCAGTACAATAGTGAGAAATGATCTTGGCTTGGAAGTTCCAGATGTAGAATCAATTTGGGTGGAGGTAAGAAATAGTAAGGGAAAGGCGGCACTGGTGGGAGTAGTCTCTAGGCCCCTTAACAGTAGCTACACTATAGGACATAGTATAAATCAAGAAATAATGGGGGGGCTTGTAAGAAAGGTACTGCAATAATCGTGGGCAATTTTAATCTTCATATAGATTGGACAAATCAAATTGGCAAAAGCAGCCTTGAGGACAAGTTCATAGAGTGTATTCAGGACAGCTTCTTGGAACAATATGTTGTGGAACCGACCAGGGAACAGGCTATTTTAGATCTGGTAATGTGTAATGAAACAGGATGAATTAATGATCTCATAGTAAAGGATCCTCGAGGGAAGAGTGATCATAACATGATAGAATTCCACATTCAGTTTGAAGGTGAGAAACTTGGGTCTGAAACTAGAGTATTAAACTTAAATAAAGGCAATTACAAAGGTATAAGGAGAGAGTTGGCTAAAGTGGACTGGGAAAATAGATTAGAAGGTAAGACAGTAGAAAAGCAGTGGCAGACATTTAAAGAGATATTTCATGACTTTCAACAAAGGTATTTTTCAGTGAGAAAGAAAGACTCGGAGAGAAGGATGAACCAACCATGGCTAACCAGGGAAGTTAAGGATGGTATCAAATTGAAAGAAAAGGAATACAATGTTGCAAAGATTAGTGATAGGCCAGAAGAGTGGGGAAATTTTAGAAACCAGCAAAGGATGACTAAAAAAATAATAGAGGGAGAAAATAGCTTATAAGAGTAAACTAGCAAGAAATATAAAAACTGACAGTAAGAGCTTCTACAAGTATATAAAAAAGAGTAGCAGCTAAAGTAAGTGTTGGTCCCTTAGAGAACAAGACTGGGGAAATAATAATGGGAAACAAGGAACTTAAAACAATCACTATCACTAGGGAAACCGTGCTCGTCAAACTTATGGGTCTAAAGGCTGACAAGTCCCCTGGACCTGATGGCCTGCACCCTAGGGTCTTAAAAGAAGTGGCTACAGAGATTGTTCTGGACTTATTACATGCAGATAGCACCCTCTAGCGGTAGTTATTGTATAGCAGTGTGTTATTTGACCTTCTTCCTGTCTGCCCCGGAAGTAGTATTCCAGGGAGTGTTTTACTGAGTTGTGAACAAAGCCCACATGAAGCAGCCATTCTGAATCCTCCTCCATCCTTCCTTATATGCTAGGCCAGACGCAATGTCTGTGAGTATCCTTGTTTAGTAACATGATAACAATCTTGTTGGTGTAGTATTTTGACAATACTTTGTCCATAAGAAGTTTATTAGCCGTTAGCTACTGAGGGTTAGCTTCAGTGCTATTTATTTATACAGTTACCTACTTATCTGTGTTACGCAGTCTATTCTGTTTTCATAAACATGTTTGTATCTTATGTAACATCTAATGTATAGTACTCAGCTCTGTGTACAAAACATACTTTGTCTTTGTTTACAGTTTCACAATTTTATTCAAGTAAAGCTTCAAAACCGCACCCTGCTTCTCGAGGAGTTATTTGAATGAGTGTTTAGCTGACTGGATAACTGGATAGGAGTACATCTAGCGAGACCAGTACAGAGATAGTGGATGCATTGTTTGCAATCTTCCAAAATTCCTTTGACTCTGGAAAAGTCCCAGCGGATTGGAAAACCACAAATATAATGCCCTTATTCAAAAAAGGAGGGAGACAGAGAGTAGGAAACTATAGGCCAGTTAGCCTAACATCTGTCATTGGCAAAATGCTCGAATCCATTATTAAGGAAGTAGTAGTAGGGCATTTAGAAAATCATAATACAATCAGAGTCAACATGGTTTTATGAAAGAGAAATCGTGTTTGACAAATCTATTAGAGTTCTTTGAGGAGGTAACGAGCAGGGTGGATAAAGGGTTCATCCCCTCTCCCATTTCCCAGCCCCCAAACTTGCTTCTTAATCTGTTTCATTTCCTGCTTTTTTCTCAGTCCTGATGAAGGGTCTTCGACCTGAAACGTTGACTCTGTTTCTCACTCCACGGATGTTGCCTGGCCTGCTGAGTTTTTCCTGCGTTTTCTGTTGTTATTACAGTAGATGTGTATTTGGATTTCCAAAAGGCATTCAACAAGGTGCCACATAAAAGATTACTGCATAAGATAAGAGCTCATGGATTTGGGGGTAATATATTAGTTAGCCAATGCTCTGTCCATTCTAACAGAAAACAAACAGTCAGGATAAATGGGTCATTTTCAGGATGGCAATCTGTAACTAGTGGGGTGCCACAAGGATCAGTGCTGGGGCCTCAACTATTTTCAATCTATATTAATGACTTGGATGAAGGAAGCGAGTGTACTGTAGCCAAATTTGCAGACATTACAAAGATAGGTGGGAAAGCAAGTTGTGAGGAGGACATAAAGAGTCTGCAAAGGGATATAAATAGGTTAAGTGAGTGGGCAAGAATTTGGCAAATGGAGTATAAATGTGGGAAAATGTGAAGTTATCCATTTTGGTAGGAAGAATAGAAAATAAAAATATTTAAATGGAGTAAGACTACAGAATGTGGCGGTACAGAGGGATTTGGATGTCTTCATACATGAAACACAAAAAGTTAACATGCAGGTGCAGCAAGTAATTAGGAAGGCAAATGGAATGTTGGCCTTTATTTCAAGGGGGATGGAGTATAAAAGCAGGGAAGTCTTGCTACAACTGTACAGGGCGCTGGTGAGACCACACCTAGAGTACTGCGTTCAGCTTTGGTCCCCTTATTTAAGGAGGGATATACTTGCATTGGAGGCAGTTCAGAGAAGGTTCACTACGTTGATTCCTGGGACAGAAGGGTTGTCTTATGAGAAAAGGTTGAGCCTTTACTCATTGGAGTTTAGAAGAATGAGAAGTGATTTTATTGGAACATACAAGATTCTGAGGGGGTTGGACAGGGTAGATGCTGAGAGGATGTTTCCCCTCATGGGGGAATCTAGAACGAGGGGGCATAGTCTCAGAATAAAGGGTTGCCCGTTTAAGACGGAAATGAGGAAGAATTTCTTCTCTCAGAGGGTCGTGAATCTTTGGAATTCTCTGTCCCAGAGAGCTGTGGAAGCTGAGTCATTGAATATATTCAAGGCTGAGACAGACATTGAACAACAGGGGAGTCAAGGGTTATGGGGAACAGGCAGCAAGGTGGAGCTGAGGCCAAAATCGGATCAACCATGATCTCATTAAATGGCGAAGCAGGCTCGAGGGGCCGAATGGCCTGCTCCTGCTCCTATTTCTTATGTTCTTATGCTTGAACCATTGTTCGTGTGTTGCAGACAGGAAATACTGACTTATATCAGCTATTTGCACTGTCATTTTGGACAGACATCAGTCCGTTACTGTGACTGGACAGGATGGCAATTTAAATAAAACTGCATTGCCCAAATAAAAAACTCTCAGCTGCTTGTCCACGTGCAGCAGCACATGAACTGTGCTACCAATTTGTGCAAGTTTCTACATGGGTGACAAAATTTTCCCCTTGCACGATATGTGCCTTTCAGCAAAGTGAAACTACTGTTACTTTTACAACGGTAATGCAACAAGATATCAAAACTGTATAAAAGCAGACCAATTCATCACAATGTAATTTAATAACACTAGTGAATGATTGCATGATCTATATTTACATAGTTAGTAATGCAGTTCTTGCTAATGGCATGAATTAGAATAAACTGTTCAAATCAAAATTCTGCTGCTTCTTATCTTTACAGCACCAGCCTACCTGAGCTTATTAAAACATATAATGAAAAGCTACCCATCATTGCCATTCAATCCAACTGCCTATAGCCTACACAGACTGCAAGCATTTCCATATTTTATAAGACTGAGCACGTACACACACAGAAAATTGAATTTATCAGAACATTCCCATAGTACATTGTGCTCTGAAATAATGAGATGCTTTGCTTAACTCTTTGATGGTCCTTTAATTTTTTTTAAATGCACATTTCCACCAAATATGTATTTGTTTCTAGTACTGAATAATAATATTGATATTGCTCACAACTTAGCCATGGATTGGGATCTGATAGGAATGGGTGTTGGGCAACAGTTGAGTTGGTAGTGTTGAGTGGAAAAATAGTGGGCCACTCATTCTGGCGGAAAGTGGGAGTCACGGAGCTCCTGTTAATACAGTGTCAGGATGGGTGGGCAGGCAGGCAGATGTGGTCCAGTGAGGGAGTGCAACACAGTGGAACTAAAAGGGAGGCATATGAGAAATTTAGGGTTAATAATGAAGAAGAAAATAATCTGGTATACAGAAAGTGTAGTGGGAAGGTGAAAAGAGAGATTAGAAGGGCTAAAAGGGAATATGAAAAAAATAGCAAATATAAAAGGAAACAGTAAGGGCTTTTATTATTAATGTAAGAGAATAACTGAATAATGATGCTGTGCAGTGATAAGGGGGGAATCTTGAGTTAGATAAAGGTATGGCAGAGATGTTAAATATTTAGCATCAGTATTTACAAATGATAGTGGATAAGAGAATGTATGTGCACAATGTAGAAAAATTGGTGAGAGCTAACTCTTGAAAAAGATTTGGTTCTGAAAAAAATATCAGAAATCAAAATAGATAAGTCGTCCTGGGGTCCTGTTGGAATGCATTTTAGGTTGTTGAAGGAAGTTGTACGGAAACCTGAGGCTTTGACTACAAATTTTCAAGATATGCAAATTATGGCAGATAGCCAAAGGATAACCAATGCAAGACCTCTTGACGAGAAGGATAAACCCAATGGCCACTAAATTCGGCTCCATAACACCTGTTGTTTGAGCAATACGGGTGCCGATTCAGTTCCAAAATGGTGTCCGGGTTGCGCGTGCACACTTCTGGTGCAGGCTGCGCCGGACGCAATCATGGGCAGGTCGTTAGCGCGGGCACAGGGAGTGTTCGCCAGAAATATGCAGAATAAGCAGATCGTAGCATGTATGCTGATTTGACGCCAGTGCTGCCATTTTGGAGCTCAATGTTACAGCTAACACCCTCTATTAAACACGCTCAGCTGAACACACATTCAGCTGCAGGAAGAACCCCCTCCCCCCACCAGCGCTATTTAAAGGGATCATCACGAACTTGCAGATTAGTTGCTGATTGATTTCTACTGGCTGTTGCTGAGTTTGTAGAACTGTTTGGTGGTTTGTACAGTTATTTAAAGTTGCTAAAGTCTACAGGGAGTGGTGTGGCAGGTGCTGAAGGACTCTGTCCTGACTTCAAAGATTCTGCACAGACTACTTGCTCCCAGACATGGGCGGACTAGTAGGAATTCCACTTGACCTACAGCATGACCTGGAGAATGAGCAGAGCCGACAGGACAAGCTGCTGGGACAGGGAGGAGGAGGGGCAGAAAGGCTCTCAACATGAGGCTATATCCTCACAGGCTGATCAGGGTGCAGTCCTCCTACCTGAACCTCAGCGAGGAACAGTGCATCAGACGTCTACGCTTAACCAAGGATATCCTCACTGAAACCTGTCTGCCACTTGCTGCAGCTACAATTCCAACCTTAAATCCGGGTGAGGACCGCTTTGCCACTGCCTGTGAAGGTGATGGTGGCCATGAGCTTTTATGCGTCTGGCTCCTTCCAGGCTGGAGCTGGAGATATTTGCAACATCTCCCAGTTTGCCATACACTGTTGTATAAAGGAGGTAACTGAGGCTCTCTATTCCAAGAGAGCTGAATACATTTCCTTCTCTCTGGCCAGAAACCAACAGGCAGAGCGAGCACGTGGCTTCACAAGGATTTCAGGCTTTCCCATGGTGCAAGGTGCCATTGACTGCGCGTTTGTCGCTTTGCGGGTGCTGCATGTAAACTCTGAGATGTACCGCAACCAAATAGGATGCCACTCCCTCAACGTCAAGCTGGTATGCGACCATACTCAGCGAATCATGCAGGTCAATGCCCGGTATCTTGGCAGCAGTCATGATGCCTTCATTCTGCAGCAGTCCACTGTCCCCTCTGCATTTCAGCCATCATGACAAACCAGAGAGTAGCTACTGGGTGACAAGGGCAATCTGTTAACAACATGGCTCATGACTCTGGTGTGCAACCCACACACAGGTGGGTAGCATTCATACAACAAATGCCATGCTGCCACACAAAATATCATCAAACAGACCATTGGCGTGCTGAAGAAACGCTTCCGCTGCCTGGACCCCTCTGGAGGAGCCCTGCAGTACTCGGCAGAGTGGGTGTTGAAATTCATGATGGCCTGCTGCATGCTCCACAACCTCGCCATCATTAGGGCACCATCCATACGGCAACCAGCTGATAAGCAGGAGGAGAAGCATGAGCAGGAGCAGGAAGAGGAGGAGGTGAAAGAGGAAGGGAGGAGGCAATCCATACAGTCTCTTTCTGGCCAGGCTGCCCATGACTGGATCATCCGGCTGCGATACCAGTAAAAGCAACTGCAATGCCATATTCACCAACAGTCCCACACCACACCTTCCCGTCACTGACCCTTATAGCGTCCGCTTAGCCGCAATGCAAAAATAAAAGCCAGCACAAAATAAACATTCCAAACCAAATTTATAAATGAAATCATGCCATATTGCATACAAACATAAACTAATCACCCTTGTGCATTCCCTCAGTGCCTGTCTTCCGTGTGCCTTTGCCTGTCCTAGTGCTCCTACCAGTGTTACCCCAGTGGCTGCAGCATGGCTGGTGGAAGGTTGCTGACTTTCAGTGGAGGAGACTGCAGATGGCCTTGGAGGACAACCTTGAGCAGCTCTGGTCCAAGAAGGCCCGGCTTCGGGCTGCACCATCTCTGCATGGGCGGCAGCAGTCTGGGCTGGCTGGCTGACAGGCAACATCAAGGGCACTGGCAGAGTGGCAGGGATGGGAGGACAAATGCTGTCATCCTGAGAGAGGACAGCAGGTTCGTGCTCCAGGGAGCCACTGTCACTCCCCTAGGGCGGTGCCTCAGCAATCCTAGCAATCTGTTGGCGGACAGATTTTTGGACTGCAAGCTCCTTTGAACACTGGTAAGCGCAGCCACGATTGGCTGCAATCTGAGCTTGCAGGACAGAAGTCTGAGCTTCCACTGCAGCACCCAGTGGCTTCTGCTTGTGCTGTAATGGAAGCCGAGACATCGACCATTAGACGCTGTATCCTGGTTGGGTCCGCAAGTGTGTTAATGGAGTTGGACGTCACTTGCATGCTGGAAAGGATGGGTGCCAAGCTCTGCACAAAGCCCTGTGCCTAGTTGGTGCCGGACTCCTCCATACCCCTTGACATTGAATGCAAGCTTTTTGTCAGGCCTGTCAATGGACCAAGTATTTAATTGTGCATACTCATCAGCCTTCTTCTGTAGGCCACCCCATCGAAGTGCTCACCTGAATCCTCTGCAAAACTCGTGTGTGGCCTCGCCCTCAGGAGAACTGGCACCTGCGCTACCCTTGCCCCCTGCCCTGGCTGCCACCCATGCCCGATGTCTCACCACGTGCAGATCCCACGTCTAACCTATCCTCTAAAGTACATGAAGTGTCACTATCTGAGCTGGTGGTTGTGAGTGTGAAATCGAGTGACGGTGCTGTGTCTTCAGTATCACTGCCTTCTTCCACTTCCAGTTCTTGCTCCTCCAACACTGCCTGGCCAGCTTGTAGTTCTTAGGTATCTGAAAGGAGAAAGGCACAGGGTAGGGTTGCGGTGAGGGGGGGGGGGGGGGAAGCAAGAGGTGCATTAGTCACGATTGATAGGGATTGTTGGTAGGTGAGTGATGGGGGCGTGGTGCATTGAGCAGTGCCTGAGGTTAGTGGTGCAGTTGGTGTGATCAATGATCCCTGTAATTTTTTTTTGCCGCCGTGCGGCCCCTTTAAGGGGCTACGCAGGCCATTCAAAATACCGCGCACATGCAGTTTTTGCATTGAAGAGCTGGCAAGCTGACTGCGCAGGATCCCTGGAGCATAGCGCAGCCGCACAGCTTAATGGGAACATTGGGTGGAATATGGCATTTGAAAATGAATTCACTGACCTTGACCACTCGTGCGAGATCACTAAACGTTTTGTGGCACTGCATCCAGATCCTCGGGGCTTGACTTCTGACATTGACCACCAGGGCTATCTGCTCCCACTGGTTTCTGAGAGTTTGGGCCTCCTAGCTGCCTGTGGATAGAAGACCTCTTGTTCACCTCGTCCACCACCAAGGCCTCCAGTGCAGCATCTGAGAATCTTGCAGCATGCTCTCTGCCCTGTTGTGCCATAAGTCAGTGTTTTTCATGCTCACACTCTCTTCCCCAGCCACTTCCAACACCTGCTCCAGCCAGAATGCATCTTCCCTTTAAGAGGTGCAGGCTGGCTTTAAGTGGTGCTAGCCTCGCACGAACATGGGCCTCCTGCTGAGGCGCTGAGCCACTGAACAGCACGTTTCGTGCTTCCTCCCCACTGCAATTATTTTAATTAGCAGGCAGCACAAAGTTTACTTGCTGCCTGCATCGGACTCAATGGCTAATCATGCATCGCAATACCCGCACCAGTTTTCGGGGCTATCGAAATTCGTCCCTAATAACTATAGGCCAGTTAGTCTATCAACAGTTGTGGGCAAACTCTTAGAATTCATAATTTGAGATCAAATTAGTGAGCATTTAGAAATGCATGGGTTAATTATATGCATTTGTTAAAGGTAAGTTGTGTTTCAGAAATGTATTTTTTTTTTTTAAAAGTGACTGATTATATTAATAAAGGGAATGCAGTAGATGTAATTTCATGCTTACCAATTTGCTTGTTGCAAATGAAATTACAGATAACAACAGGGCTCGTGTGGGGTAAAGATTGGGGAATACAAATAAAAACCGTGCTAAGCACCAACAGGAAGAAAGGCAACAAGAATAATTAAAAAGATATACCCAAAAAGCAACAAAAGAAGAACTTTACATCCAATTGTAAACAGCCAAACACTCCTTTAAGAAGCAAACTCCCAAAGGCCAGCAGAAAATCCCAACAACTATGTGAGCAAGCTATGCTAATGAACTGCACAGATGAAAAAAAAATTGCTAAATACTGCATGGGACCAATTTGCATGTATCTGCCATAAATTGGTAGTCCAATGAGATTCGCCCACACTTGTGATGTCTCAAAGAGCGTTGGAAAAAATTTGGCATCATTAAATCTGACACCTCATAAATTGGGCACACCAATCTGCTCACCTGATGGAGCACGGTAAACATGTGGAATGTGTGGATGAGTTCACAGAGAATCACAAAACACAGCATCGCTGAATCAGCCCTATAGTGATTAGTGTTATTGGGAGAATTACATAGAATGTACAGCACAGAAACAGGGCATTCGGCCCTACTGGCCCATGCTCCACACGAACCTCCTCCCACCCCTATTCATCTAATCCGATCAGCATAACCGTCTAGTCCTTTCTCCCAATGTGTTTATCTAGCTAAAAAATAGCTTTGATTGGCACACAAAACTGAGGGTGGCAAGAAAAAAATGGAAAATTATGGAAAAAATGGAAATTTACAAAAAAAGAGAATGGATTATTATGCAGGAATTTTCTTTTGTTTCTACACAAGCTTCTGAGTAAACTACTTGAATAGAGACTTATACCAGCAAAATAGATGCATATAGGAATGAAGACTTGCCTTAAACAAAAAAAAATCCTGGAGTTTCCAACTGACTACATAAAATAATTAGAAGAAGCAGAGGCAGTATAATGATTGGAAAAATAGTTCATTAAGAAAGATTTGATCGTTGATGAAAACGGACATGGCCAGTGGTGCAAAATTGTCAGATAAGTTGGGTAAGAAATTGTGAGAGTCAAGGTAGGAAACCGATTATGGGACGTACTAGAGAATACAAACATGGAAGGATAGATGAAGCTTAGAACTGTTTCAGTGAATGAGATAGTTGCCAAAATGTCAGGTAATGTACTTAATGGTTGGATTTTCATCATCAGCAGATTTATTGTTGGAAGTACACTACAACGGTTCTTAAACTGCAGGCGCTATGGCAACCGAGAAACAACCCATTTTCATCAGTGCACATTCATTACATAGAAACATAGAAGATAGGAGCAGGAGTAGGCCATTCGGCCCTTCGAGCCTGCTCCGCCATTCAATGCGATCATGGCTGATCATCCAATTTCAGTACCCGGTCCCTGCTTTCTCCCCATACCCCTGGATCCCTTTAGCCTTAAGAAATATATCCAACTCCTTCTTGAATATATTTAATGAATTGGCTTCGACTGCCTTCTGTGGTAGAGAATTCCACAGGTTCACCACTCTCTGGGTGAAGAAATTCCTCCTCATTTCTGTCCTAAATGGCCGACCCCTTATCCTTAGACTGTGACCACTGGTTCTGGACTCCCCGGCCATCAGGAACATCCTTCCTGCATCTAGTCTGTCCAATCCTGTCAGAATTTTATAAGTTTCAATGAGATCCCCTCTCATTCTTCTAAACTCCAGCGAGTACAAGCCCAATCGTCCCAATCTCTCCTCATACGTCATTCCTGCCATCCCAGGTATCAGCTTGGTGAATCTTCGCTGAACTCCTTCCATGGCAAGAACATCCTTCCTTAGATAAGGCGACCAAAACTGCACACAATACTCAAGATGTGGTCTCACCAAGGCCCTGTACAACTGCAGCAAGACATCCTTGTTCCTGTACTCAAACCCTCTCGCTACGAAGGCCAACATACCATTTGCCTTCTTAACCACCAGCTGCACCTGCATGCTTACCTTCAGCGACTGGTGCACAAGGACACCCAGGTCTCGTTGCACTTCTCCTTCTCCCAATCTATTGCCATTCAGATAATAATCTGCCTTCCTGTTTTTGCCACCAAAGTGGATAACCTCACATTTATCCACGTTATATTGCATCTGCCATGCTTTTGCCCAATCACCCAACCTGTCCAAATCATCCTGGAGTTTCTCGGCATCCTCCTCACAGCACACACGCCCACCCAGCTTTGTGTCGTCTGCAAATTTGGAGATATTACATCTAGTTCCCTTGTCTAGATCATTAATATATATTGTGAATAGCTGGGGTCCAAGGACTGATCCCTGCGGTACCCCACTAGTCACTGCCTGCCACTCGGAAAAAGACCCGTTTATTCCAACTCTTTGCTTTCTGTCTGCCAACCAGTTCTCTATCCAAGTCAATACCTTGCCCCCAATCCCATGTGCCTTAACTTTACACGCTAATCTCTTATGCGGGACCTTATCAAAAGCCTTATGAAAGTCCAAATACACCACATCCACTGGTTCTCCCTTATCTATTTTACTAGTTACATCCTCAAACAATTCCAGTAGATTAGTCAAGCACGATTTACCTTTTGTAAATCCATGTTGACTTTGTCCGATCCTGTCACTGTTTTCCAAGTGCTCTGCTATTACATCTTTTATAATGGACTCTAGCATTTTCCCCACTACCGATGTCAGGGTTACCGGTCTGTAATTCCCCATTTTCTCTCTACCACCTTTTTTGAATAGTGGGGTAACATTAGCTACCCTCCAATCCATGGGTACTGTTCCAGATTCCATCGAATGTTGGAAGATGATCAGCAATGCATCTACTATTTCTAGGGCCACTTCCTTAAGTACCCTAGGATGTAGATTATCAGGCCCTGGGGATTTATCGGCCTTCAATCCCATCAATTTCCCTAACACCATTTCCGTACAAATACTGATATCTTTCAGTTCCTCCCTTTCATCAGACCCTATGTTCCCCAACATCTCTGGGAGGTTATTTGTGTCCTCCTTTTTGACGACAGAACCAAAATATGTATTTAACTGGTCAGCCATTTCTTTGTTCCCCATTATAAATTCCCCTGATTCTGACTGCAAGGGATCCACGCTTGACTTCACCAATCTTTTTCTCTTCACATATCTATAAAAGCTTTTACAGTCAGTTTTTATGTTCCCTGCAAGCTTACTCTTATAATCAATTTTCCCCATCTTAATTAATCCCTTTGTCCTCCTTTGTTGAATCCTAAACTGCTCCCAATCCTCAGGTTTACATATTCAAGGCAGGCTCCAGTGGAAGTCAAATAAACACGAGGGCGAAAGTAATAGAAAGTAACACCGACAGTCAGATGAAGAGGGATGGGAGAAGGCTCGTGTGGAGCATAGGCCAGTTGGGCCGAATGGCCTGTTTCTGTGCTGCACATTCTATGTAATTCCATGTATCAGCTACCCCTATAGGCAGCCTGCTTCTCTCGTAAGGTGCTGATTCATCCTGGAGTAGAGAGTCATTTTGTGTCTGTAACAATGTGACTCAATGCAATGCATGAGGTGTTTGCTTCTTCAGGGTACCAAGCTCATAAATTTAAAGACCCTTCAGTTAAGATGGTACTGCCTATAATTCAGCAAAGCAAGACTCAGTTTATAGGCCTTGAGGAAAGGAGGTCCCACAAGGGCATAATCCAGGCCCATGGAAGGAGATGGCCTTGGCAACAAATGCCACCTCACCCCCTTTAAGGAATGCCTTCTGAAACCTGGGTTGCATTCCACATGATGGTACGCAAAATACTTTCACACCCTACTTTCTTCTCAAAGGAAAAACGGCCCAAAACCAAAGACAAGGAAGTACCACTTGTCTTAGCAACTATTTTTGTCTTCAATTTCTTGACTGAACTGAAAGCCTATCTAGGGCTCCTGAATTATTATAACCGGTTTCTTCCAAACTTATCGATGCTGCTGGCACCCCTGCACAAACTGCTGAGAAAGGAGGAGCCATGGTGTTGGGGGCCAGAGCAAGCAAAAGCGTTTCAGCAGTCAAAGGAGCTACTTCAGTCCAGCAGGGTGTTAGTGCATTACGACGAGAAGGAGGAGCTGATAATGTCCTGCGACGCATCACCCTATGGAGTGGGGGCAGTGTTGGCCCACCGCATGCCAGATGGAGCGGAAAGGCCCATCGGGTTTGTTTCACGCACGCTCACAGCTGCGGAAAAGAACTATTCACAGCTTGATAAAGAGGGGTTGGCCATTATATTTGGAGTAAAGAAATTCCATAAGTACATATATGGGAGAAAGTTTGTAATCAGTACTGACCACAAGCCTCTTATTAGCTTACTGAATGAGATGAAAGCGGTGCCTCAAATGGCATCACAGAGAATAATGAGATGGGCAGTAATACTAAGAGCCTATGAATATGTGATCACGTACAGAGCCGGCAAGGAAAACGGGAACGCGGATGCTCTCAGCCGCCTGCCCCTCTCAAAATCTCCTCGCAGTACTTCCCCTGAGGAGCACGTCCTGATGCTGGATCAGGAGATCAGTCCCCTGATGACTTCAGCACAAATCCAGGGCTGGACAGCCAAGGACCCCGTTCTGTCAAGGGTCCGTGAGTATGTGTTGAAAGGCTGGCCAGATCACCGTGAGGGACCGGAGTTCGCGCCGTACAGACAGAGACAGCACGAGCTCAGTGTCCAAGATGGATGTGTGCTATGGGGAGCACGCATCATAGTCCCAGAGTGGGGACGCTCTACTTTGATGGAACAGTTGCATCAATCGCACCCAGGAATGACTAGAATGAAAGGACTGGCTAGGAGCTACCTGTGGTGGCCTAACTTGGATGCTGAAATTGAGTCAAAGGTAAAGTCATGCACTATATGTCAGGAACAGAGGAAAGCACCTGCCGGGGCACCACTCCATCCCTGGGAGTGGCCCAGCAAACCCTGGAGGAGAATTCACATAAACTATGCGGGACCTTTTATGGGCAAAATGTTTTTGGTGCTGGTTGACGCTCACTCAAAGTGGATCGACGTTTATCCAGTGAGCTCTGCAACGACTGATGCCACACTGAATTGTCTCAGGAACAGCTTCAGCACACATGGTATTCCAGAAATGATTGTATCCGACAATGCACAGTGTTTTGTTAGTGAAGGGAGCAAAGAATTCATGGTAAGGAATGGAATCACACGTCACCTCGGCTCCATACCACCCAGCCTCAAATGGGTTAGCCGAGCGAGTCGTGCAGACTTTTAAGGAGCTCATGAGGAAGAGCTCAGGTGACACCCTGGAGACCAAGCTCAATAGAGCCTTGTTTAGTTATCGTATAACACCCCAAGCTACCACGGGGCTTTCTCCGGCTGAGTTGATGATGGCGAGAAAGTTGCGGTGCACGTTAGACCTGATACACCCAGATCTTAAAAGCAAGGTTGAGACAAAACAAACAAAGCAAAAAGCGCACCATGACAAACATACTAAAGCTCGCCATTTCGCCATAGGGGACTCTGTGTACACCCGGAACTTCGGTTATGGACCTAAATGGATACCAGGACATTACAGGACCTGTGTCGTACTCCGTGTTACTAGGGGATGGTCGAGGGGTTTGTCGGCATGTGGATCAGCTTTTCAGCCGGCAGCAGGGGGAACTGCCTCAGATGGAACAAAGGGCAGTAGAGGAGGCTGTTCCAGGACCCAGCACGGCTTATAAGGTGCCAGTGGACACTGGTACTGCCAGGCCACAGCGGGACAGAGTAAAACCAACATCAGAGACTACTCCAATCTCAAGTGCGAATGAATCTGAGAATCCACCACAAGTGGAATTAAGACGTTCACAAAGGATTCGCAAGCAACCAGAAAGACTTATACAAACCTGTTAAATTAGTCAGGGGTTAACCATGGTTAGAGCATACTGGTTAATTAAAACGTAGTACCTAGTAAGGGTTATTGTTTAAGAATTGCATACGGCAATCTTAAGGGGGGAGGAGTGTAGTAACCTGGGAGGTTATGAGTAACCTGATCCACCAGGTGGTGCTGTGGCAATTGCTCTCCTGAGTTAAGTCTGATCTGTACTGGTTGTACTCTTTGTTTCTGCTGCCTCATGGCAGAAGCTTTTATGTGCATGTGTTGATTAAACCATGTTAAGGAGTTAACCTGTGTCTGTCTCCATCGATGGCCACCTCAAGATACCACACATAACATGAGCAAGGCTGGTGGATATTTTCTATCCAGCCTGCTAATTACCAGCAAAAAGCTTACTAAGAAAGTTCATAACTAAGCCCAACATCTGAGGGCTAACATCAAACAAAAACAACTTTTGCCAGTGACACAAAGGCATGAACAAAATCCAAAGTAATTTTATAACAAATCCCCTGAATGTAATGAGTTGATATGCCAAAGCAAAGTGGATTGCAACATTCCATTTCAAAATGCATTTAAAGGTCTTATTTCATATTATCTCAATGAAAAATCTATAATAAAAGTGTCAATAATTAACAGCGTTACCCATTACACCTGTAGGTGGCAGGGTGATGGGGTTTTCAAACATTAGATTTCACATAAGGTTAGCATGGCTCGGTGTCTTGGCGTCAAATTTTATTTGACAGCACTCCTGTGAAGCGCCTTGGGATGTTTTACTACATTAAAGGTGATATAGAAATGCAAGTTGTTATAAGAATAGCTATATAGAATATCAAGTGTTAATACCAAAACAGGATTGAGTCTACAAGTAGCTGCAGACTCTGGCCACCAAGTCAATGTGAATGTCTACCCCTTTATTATAACACACTGCATTCTTTCCATTTGCCTTTCTTTTATCGAACTGAATATATTTCTATTTGTTCCATAGGCCTGCCTGTGTGGGACACACCTTTTAAAAATAAACATCCATTCTCTCACCCTTATCTGCAAGATCAGTAACTTAATTTAAAAACATGTCAAGTTCAACCTCTGATTCCTAAAACCATGTGTGTCTGTCCTCTATTAACTATGTCCTTCAATGTGATTCCTAATATTGTCCTTAAACATTGTTTCAATTAACTTTTCCACAAGCAATTATAAGCTTACAAGCCTATAATTAAATAGCTCTTCTCTAGCCCCCATTTTAAGTAGGAGTTGCTTTTGCTATTTTCCAGTGCTCACTGGGATCTCATCCAAATCTTGAGGACAAGACTGCCACTGAAACAGACAGTCAAAAACCAATACTGATAATCAAAGTCATAACTTGCAGAGTGCTGGATTATTTGACAGTTACTATCACCTTCCATAACTTTGGAAAGTACAAATATATTGGCAACAGAACCAGTTATGGATTTAAAGTTCTCTCTTTATAAATTATCGACCTCTCTCTCCAGCAAGATAAAACACTTATAGAACCCATGTCCAGGTCAGCTGTGAAGAGAGAAGAAGAAACATAAAGAATGAGAGGGAGAGAAAAATAAATTAATTCCAGCTAGCCATCCTTGGAGCTCATGTGATTTGATGCAGATGGCTGGTTTTCACCAAGATTGTGCTTCTGGCTCAAGGCGATGCTTCAGGTATACTTCTCACAACTGCAAACCTCACACCTAGGTTTTTGTCCATTGTTTACAGTCTTGGGCATCAGTCAAGGAAATTCCATTGAATAGAAAGCCTGCACCTCATTATTGGTGTCAGCGGAATTAGTCTCTTTAGAGATTAATCATCACCTGTCTGCTTTTTATCTTTCCCCGGTCTCTATCAATTATTTGTTTTTAAGAAACAAATATAAATTATTCATTTACAAACACATTTTACATTCTATTTTATGTAGCCAGATAAATATCTAGTCAGGCTTAGGATCAGAAGTTATGGAGCTGTTTATGTAATTACAGTTGAGCAAACATTCCGAAGCACAAGGGATTCTGTCCTGCTGGACTAGGGAAATGTCATTTGTCGAAGGTTACTCGCCAGGATTGAATAGTGGAAGTATATAAGGATAAATAGGTATTCTTGATTTCCACTTTAAAGATTCCATGATAGATTAGATTGTTGAATAGAGCAGGCTCATTGAACTAAATGGCTTATCATTCCTAGGTTTCATTTCTTACTGTGGCCAGCCTTGGTGCAAATCCAGAGGTATTAACCTGGGAAGTCAATACTAGTAGCAATATTAATATATAATAAAGCTTTCCCAGCTTTGCCAACTCCTACTCAGCATCTAGCTCTATCTTAAATGCAAATTTCTTGTTGTATCTATGGAAACTGTAACTAATGTCATTTGAATGTATCCTTGCTGCAAGGGAACCCCAAAATGTTAGGGTTGTATTGGGTTGAGAAAATCAGTATTAAGAATTAAGCTATTCCCTACTAGATAGGGTAGTTTATTTCCATTTTTTCATTAAATAGTTACGAGTGTACTGAAAGTACCTCCACTTCCCGCTCGTCCCCCTCCCGGCACTATCTCTGGCACTCAGGTATTCAATTTTCCTGCTGCTATACTGCTTGGCTAATGGGTTGAATTGTGTTTTTGGTTTTCTTTAAGTTACTATGCTATGGCATTCCTAGATGATAGACAGATTATACCACTTAAAAGTATGTGCCTAAAGAGCAATGTACCACTATATATAAAATTTGTCATCAATCAACAATAGTGGAAAGATGAATTCCTGGCAAAAACAATTTATTTAAAGCAAGGTTTTTGTCAAACAACTTGTTCTTAAGAACATTTTACTTCAGCGGGTAAATACTTACAGGCTGGAGTAAGCAAGCCAGGGATGTCTCCTGAATTATGATAACTGGTAGCTTAGTTATCTTTGTGGCATGGAAGAGTGTCTCCACACTGGCCATGATGTGGTCGAAACGTCCACCTAGTCCACCGAGCACGACAATATCATCAACCTATCAAAAATGACAGGTACTTCCATTAATATTTCATGATTCTCCTGCTCTTTTCATCTTAGCTGCAGAACATAAAGACCCAACATTAATTTTTTTTAAAAGTCAAGACTTTAATTTATGACATCAGAGTCAGTAGCTTATTGTTCTCAATGGTGAATGCTAGAAGCAATTAGATTCAAATCGGAGCTTCTTTGTAATTTGAAAGCCCTAACTCCAGCCCACTATGGAGGCCTTGACTGATTAATGTAACTATGATCTAACACTTTAAATGTATTATAGTAGAAATAATTATTCCTCTGAGATAAATCAATCTGCAGGTTTCTGAAGCTTTGAAGTAAGTAATGCAATTTCTTTTATGTGAAGAAATTGTCATGTCTCAACAGAAATTGTAAAACTCCTTTGGATGACACCAAGATGCAAAAGCATTTAGTGTAGTAAAACGCTCATCAACTAGCCTTGTACATATATGAATAATGATCTATATGATTATCAAACTGTCTATTCTTAGTTAGTAAAAGAGATGCATTCTGAGTATCTTTTTTACTAATTAAGGATAGACAGTTTGATAATCATATAGACCATTATTCATATATGTACAAGGTTAGTCGATGAGAGTTTTTTCCACCTCTCCCAGGAGATTACATGGCTGCGGGGTGGGATGGGAAGAGGGAGGGGGATTGGAAGCGTTTAGCCATGATGCTTTGGCCGCCATGGTGTGGGACAGGCAGCTGATCTTTTCCTGCCCATCAATTTCGTATGTTTGTATTTTTCTATGAGTTGAGCCATTTCTATGAAAACACATTATATTCACAATACTTCTACTTTCCACAACCTTGATTTTTTTTCCAATCAAGTCATACACAAAATCCATAACTTCTACTCTACATAATTACATTTTCTTATGGACTATTGTGGCCAGCATGGTGATACAGGCACTAATCATAATTTATCAATGCTGTGACCAGCTTTGCTAAAGTATGACTCCATCAATGACAGTGACATACAGTCCCCACCGCGTATAGTGGGCGCGTTGGTGTTAATGTGATTTGCCTCCTATAAATGGTGGATTGCAAAACCAAGAAATGCAGAATAAAGACACTGTCGGTAGCGCTCTAGTACTTGCCCAAAATTGTATCATAGCACAATTTTCCAGCTCTACCTTGCTCATTAAGAGTCATCAACATCCTAAACAGGAGAGTCAGGACAATAGAACTTGAACCCTTACAATGAGTAAATGCATGTACTCCTGTCACTCAGCCACCATTTCAACACTCTCCCGATACGATCAGTGTCAATGTCTGACTACACTGCAGTACAGAGACACTCAGCTCCAACAAACCAGGTGAATAGTTAGTAGTACAAGCTGAAAGACATTTATTAAACACTTCAATTTGCCTGAAATCAGTGACGCTTTTAAAACAGTAAGTGGAGAAGATTACATAATTAAGATAATCGCACTTTAATGAGGTACAAAAAGCTTATTGAATTGCCCAAAATAGTAGAAGTGCTTAATACATTGTAAATGGCGCCTTTATAATTGACGTCTATGGTAATGAAAATTACTCGGTATATACGGTGGTCCACCATAAGCATGGGCGGTATAAGTGGGGGAGACTGTATTAAAGAGGGTTCAGAGAAGAAACAGCATGATTTAAGGACTTTGGGCAGTAAGTTATGCAGTAAGTAAGGCACTGAACTTATTTTCACTAGAATACTGAAGATTGAGGGGGGCACACAATTCAGTCTTTAAAATGTTGAGATCACTGGATAATATAGATGCAATCAGTCTACTGTGAATGCAGAACTAAGGAACAAGTACATTATTAACAAAGGTCATGCAAGATTAGAAGGGATTTCCCCAATCCCCTTCACAGAGTAGTACCCAAGTTGAATAGACCCCAAAATAAAAGAATTAATGCTATGCCAATTAATACCTTTAAACAAGAGCTGGGGGAATAACTGATTCAGAACAGGAAGGAGGGGTAAGTGCAGATCGATGTGTGAGATTGTACAGTGAGACACAATGGTCCCGAGCTTCTGTGACCATGGAACACAACATATTTAAGTTGAATAATTAGGGCTCTGTGTTTTCATTTTCTTTAAATCAACAAAAAAAAAAAAAAATCGCTAGGAAAATTTAGGCGTGTATTTTGGACTTTTGACAACTGTTTAAAATTTGGGGGAGGGCAATTAAAAGTTTGGTCATCAGAAAACAAATTATTTTATTGTTGAGAAAAGTTGTCCTACTTTACTAAGGATGTCAAAGCCATGGAGATGGTCAGAAGAGTGCCAGTATAAAGTGATACCAGGGACAAGAGGCTTTAGTTATGAGGAGAGACTAAAGAGAAAATTAAGAGGAAATCTGACAGAGATGCTCAAAACTGAGAGCAACTTTGATGATGTAAATTGTGAAAAAAACATATTCACTGGTCAGGTGGGTCAATAATTAAGAGGGCAAAAATTTCAGATCATCACCAGAAGGACGAAGGGAGAGATTCTGAGATTTTTTAATATAATTATGCAGAGGTTGCTAGGGTGATCAGCCATGATCTCATTGAATGGTGGAGCAGGCTCGAAGGGCCGAATGGCCTACTCCTGCTCCTATCTTCTATGTTTCTATGTTTCTATGACATGGATTGCTCCACCATGTGCTGGAAGCAGAGTCCAAAATAGCTTTTCAAAAGGAAATTAGATAAATATTTTAAAAGTAAAAATTAAAAAAGTAAATGGGACTAAGTAGATACCTCTTTCAGGCATAATGGGTCAAATTGCCCCCTTCTGTGCTGTAAAATTCTATGATGCTATTCTATGAAAGCTCAATTTTAACCATTACTCTATTTTATAAAGATTATTTATCAAAAGTCATAAACTGTGTTATATTTACAAAAAACTCTTGTCCTTTACAATCTGGCTTATAACCATTTTTTTTGCTGAAATACCACGTGAGGTAACGGGTTAAAATAAGACAGACCCATAAAGAAATTATATTTACCTGTTCTGTGCCCGATATACTCGATTTAATAATGGAAACACTTCACCTGCCCAGAATAATCATCTCCTAAGGGGCTAATGCAAAGAATATTTGTGCTCAACTTTAAACAGGCTTCCCAAGTGGTCAGTAAGCAAATGTCATAGAGTCATAATGGCACAGAAGGAGGCCATTCGGCCCATCGAGTCCATGCCGGCTCTCTGTAGCTCAATCCAATCAGTCCCATTTCCCCGCTCTATCCCCGTAGCCCTGCAAGTTTATTTCCCTCAAGTGCCTATCCAGTCTTCCCTTGAAAACATTGAATGTGTCTCTGCTTCTACCACTTCCGTCGGCAGCGAGTTCCAGATCCTCACCACTCGCTGCGTAAACAAGTTTTTCCTCACATCCCCCCTGTATCTCTTGCCCAAAACCTTAAATCTGTGTCCCCTAGTCCTTGCACCATCAACTAGTGGGAACAGCCTTTCCCCGTCTAGCCTATCCAAACTAGTCATAATCTTGTACACCTCTATCAAATCACCCCGCAACCTCCTGTGCTCTAATGAAAACAAATCCAGTTTCTGTGGATGTGTGGTACTGAACCAAACAGACAAGTCAGTTATCCCTGATCTGTTTTGAATAAGCTGATGTCAGGCAGCACACTAATGGTTGTGGTATTATTGGCCTCAGCATAAGGTTTTGTTATGGATATACTGATCGGTACTCTTCAGATTTAAGCCAATTTCCCAGCAGAGTCTTGTTGTCGGGTAGCTGACAACACAGCAAAACTTGGTAGGGGCCAGGCTTAAAATGAAAAATTCAACTGTTGGTGTAAACACAGCACAATATTGCCAACAAGCAAGCTCAGCAAAATATCCCTGCCTAATGACAATGAAGCAAATTGGCTTCAATTCATAGTCGCTTAATTTGAAAAGTACAGAGAAATTAAGAAAGCTCTTATTCTTATCTCTTATTTGACTTGTTATTACAACACAGTGAAATTTGAAGAGGCTCAATTACTGCTAAGGGAAAGCATCTGGCCTGGCAGAGCTGCATGCTCTGCGTCCTTGTCCCCAGCCCCCAATGTAAGGTTCCCAGCTCTTAAACCATAAACATTCCACAATTCTGCATGGACTAAGTCAGATCGAATGGTGCTTTCTCATTCAGTACACTACAAAATGCTGATTAGTTTTACTGAATCCACTAAACAGAAATGTTAAATTCCCTTAAATAGTCAGAAACATTGCAGCCAGTTGTAATGATTGTACTTTCCATTTTGATTCCCTTTAATGGACCTCATTATACCGGCTTTCCTTATGTTCATGATCATACTAGTGAATTTCTACAGGTAAGGGTGTACTTAAATAACATTTAACACTGGAGTTAATGACTTAACTATATAAAAAAAATGTTTTGACATACTCCTACTTCTATGTTCTATAAATAGTCACCATCACCAACAGAAATAATGGAATCAATTTATTTAGTTACAGAATTTCATAGGTATAGTTGTCATTATTTGTTCATGCTTTTAAACAGTCACTAATCCTCCTACGCCCAAGGAAGCCTATTACTGTCTAATGGGGAATCAAAGTTATTACAATTGCGACTAAGTGTATCTTTGGGGTCAGTTTTACTCACAGGGGAAATTTATGTTTGGACATTATCTACCCATCCTTCTGTGAATATTAATTTGCCACCTCAATAGCTTAAAGAAACCACATTTTCACCAAAGCTCCCAAGTAATTTTCTCTCTGTGCCCTTTGGGATACTTTCATAAAAACATCTTGCAAACTATCAGAGTGTCCATAAAGATTCAATTCTTGAACTTTAACTTGCCATTACAACAACTTTATAAAGAAAACAGATTTGCACCAAGCCTGATAAGTGCTTCCTTGCGTCAGTTTTAATCCTTTGAAATGTTTATGAAACTTTTACAATTTAAGGCCTAGAAATTCAGTGGGCTGCGCCACCTGTTAGCGCCTTAAGAGGGCGCTAAGTGGGTCGGAAGCCACTGGCCACGCCTCCCGCTAAATTCAGTGGGACGCTAATGGCGGCGCTAGTCGTTAGCGCTGCGCCGCCACCTATGACGTCATCAGTGTGCGCAGCGCCCCGATCGCGATATTTAGATGCTTTAACGCTGGGCGCTATTTGCGACCGGTTCAGGGGGGCCTACCTGCGGCGGTAGAGGCGCTAATTAAAGGGGAGGTGCAGGGCGGCCATTTTATTTGCTGGCCGCCTGCCAGCACCTCTCCGCGCTGCCGTCCCCGGCCTCCTGAGCACCCCCGCCCCCGCGGAGTGCCGACTGCGTTCCAAGAGCCCGGCACTTCTCCTCGGTGCCAGGCTCTTTTGCCGGCACTCGCGATCCTCGATCACGCTGCACAAGGCCCCTCCCCTTTAAGAAGGGGAGGAAGGCCTGCAGTACCACAGCGCGCCGTGCCGCAAAGTGTGGCACTGCGGCACGTTGCACAGTGATATACAGCTGCAGCGCCCCAAGAGGGATGCGGGGCACCTCCAGTAGCGCCGCGCTTCCCTCTGGGGCGCGCAAATGAATTTCCAGCGGGCGGCCGCGACTGCTTCCGGGGCGCTACTTTTAGCGCCCTGGCGAGGCTGGCACCCCAAACGGGGCTATAGTGAATTTCTAGGCCTAAGTATCTTTTTACCAGTAATGTATTCAAACAGATTCCAGAAATCCCCACAAACATGTAATGATAATTATCTAAATCCTGGACTACTGCTTTCCAAATATAAAATCGCTTATCTCCCTGAAATTAAGTTAAGCTTCATTTACTGTCTTAGAATTGAGCATTCCAGGATTTCATAACAGAAAGAAGGGGCACACTTTATTATTCTCACTCTCTGAATTTAAATTAAAAACATGCAAATCTTTAGAAAGGATTCTGCAGCTTCTCCTACATGCAAGATGTTGTTTTCCTATTAATGGTAGCAGGTATAGTGTGATTAAGCCAAAAAAGAAAATTAATAAATTTATCTTTTGATGCAGTACATTCAAAACAACGGCCTAGAAATTGGGTATAGCCCCGCTTGAGGCGTTAGAACTGGCGCAGCGCAAAGTTTATAGCCAGACGAAACTTATCGCTGCCTGGCGAGATATTGGGTTGCATCCCCCCCAAAGGGGATTGAGGCGCGAACTCAGACATTGCACGGGGCTCCCAAGGCGCAAAAGTTCAGGCGCTACCCAATATCGGCGCGGACGGGCGCAGCGCAGGTGATCTCAATTACCGGAAACCACGAGACTTCCAGGCGCCGGCCGGCTCTTAAAGGGGTGGGTCAGTCAGCCTGAGCTGCCACACTCAACGCCCTGTAGGCCTCAGAATCGGCGCTCGCCCTTCTCTGGCGCAAGAAACTTGGTCAGGATGGAGAAGGTGAGACAGAGAGCAGAGCGCTTCAGCACTGAGGCTCTGGACCAGTTGGTGTCTGCAGTTGAGCGCTGTCGAGATGTTCTGTATCCTGACAATGGCAAGAGGCCGAATCAAAAGGCTTACCGGCGATCTTGGTGGGAGGTTTCTCAGAGGGTCAACTCCAACAGCATGGCGACCAGGACCCCTGTTCAGTGCAGGAAGAAATTCAACGACCTCACTTGGGTCGTTAGGGTGAGTGCTGGTTATGCAAACTTCTGATTCCCTCCATCTGCACCTGACTTCGAGCACCCCGTTGCCATGATGCCCCAATGACCACCTGCCAGCAAGCACCCATGGCCCTTTCTGGGCACACACATGGACATTTCACTCAAGGCCACATGTAAGGGCTCTTGCACCATGGGGGGCATGCGATGATCTCTCAAGGCCTCATGTAAGGGCTCTTGCACCATGGGGGGCATGCGATGATCTCTCAAGGCCTCATGTAAGGGCTCTTGCACCATGGGGGGCATGCGATGATCTCTCAAGGCATCATGTTACAGAACTTCCCCTTCTTTCCCCTGCAATCCAAGCTGGCGATGAGGCGAAAGGGGCAGGCTCGAACTGGTGGCGGGCCTCCACAAGTCGTCACTCTGACGGATCTCGAGGAGAGAGTGCACCAGATTCTTGGAGGACGTCTGTCTGGTCCTGTTACCACTGCAGCTGCCGACCCCATTTCCGACAGCGAGGGTAAGGCTCTCTCCTTTTTCAGCTGTTTCCTTCCACTTGGTCCCCCCGCCAGCATGCTTCCTCAGTGTGCAGCCATGTCAGAGCCTTGCCGCAATCTGGCATGCCTTTCCACCAACCTGTCCTTTGCTAAAGCCACTCTTCCACCTCCCTGCTTTCAGATGATGCATCACCAACTCTGGCTCAACGCCCTGAAGCTGCCAGTGCCAGTGCCTCCGGAGGCGAGGATCAGGAGGAAGGCGGACCATCCGTTCCAATCTCAGGGGAGCATACACATCAACAGACTGGGGATTGTAGTTCCCTGAAGGGGGGGGGGGGGCTCTGAGGATCAGCCAGTTGCCAGAACAAGCGGCATGCAGCAACGCAAGGGGGGTAGGCAAGTTCGACCACCGTCTCCCCGGAGGGCAAGGCAGGTAGTGATGACTGCTGCACAGAGTGCAGAGGAGGTGCGTCGCCTGGCTGAAATAAGCACCCAGGCCCGGCTCAGGCATACTGAGCTGATGGCTGCAGTGGGGAGGATGCCTCAGTCAATAGATACACTGGCAAAGAGTGTGTTGGACTTCGGGGCAACAATGGAGAGGACTCTCCAGGGCTTCGGGGCAACAATGGACAGGACTCTCGAGGGCTTCGGGGCAACAATGGAGAGGACTATCCAGGGCTTCGGGCCATCAATGGAGAGGACTCTCGAGGGCTTCGGGGCAACAATGGAGAGGACTGTCCAGGGCTTCGGGCCAACAATGGAGAGGACTGTGCAGGGCTTCGAGGCCGCTATGGAAAGGACTGTTCAGGGCTTCGGACAATCCCTGGAAAGGTCTGTCCAGGGCTTGTCCGAGGCAGTGGAGCGGTCGGCACCGGCCTTGTCCGAAGCAATGGAAAGAACTGTCCAGGGCTTCTCCGAAGCACTGGCACCTGGCTCACAGGTCCTCACTGCTGCCACGCAGTCACTTGCCGGCCTCGTCCACACCCAGATTGAGGCAACGCGAACTCTCACTGCAGCCACCCTATCTGCATCAGCTAGGATCACCCCAGGCCCTTCCAGTCCCATACAAAGCCAGGAATCAGTGGAGCATGCGATTGTGGCGGATGAGCCGAGCCGGTCCCCTCAGAGAGCCAGTGTGCCGTCCGACCATGGTGCAGGTGTCCTCTCTCGGCAGGTGACCATTGCACATGCCAGCGCTGGTACGTCTGCAGTGCAGCTGCCACCACCTGCAGGGCACACTGCTTCCAGCTATGCTCAGATCAAGCATCCTGCGTCCGCACCCTCCAAGCCCAGAGGTCGGCCAGGCCGTCCCTCAGGGGCTTCTGCGCTTCCACACAGTCAGCAGGCGTCCCCCAGCCTTCACCCTACCACTGGGGTTCAATTACGTAGGAGCAGCAGGGAGGGATGGGGCCAACCGCGAAAGAGAAGTCGTTCTCCATCAAGGGGCCAGCAGTAGAGGGAGGTGCTGAGACGTTTCTTTGGCCAAATTCAAGGACACCCTCACCTGTTCTAATTGTTGGAAATGGTTTGTTTAGTTTTGCGGCTTTGCCGAAGAGTTAACTGTTATTTTGTTAGTTATGGTTTCTGTCGACATGACGTTGTTTTGCTGTAATGAAAGACTTTTATGACAATAAAGAGAAGTTTTAATGTGCTATGGTGCACGTGACTAATTACAGTGATGCTGGCCTTCAGAGGCTTTCAAACATCCAAAGTGCGCAGGAGTAAAGACACTCATCATTCCGCCAGAGGGGTCTCGATACGAGTCCTGATGAGCCTCTGACGGATGGCCCTTCCACTTTCAGGAGCCCTTCCATCTTCCTCCTCCTATCCTCCTCGTCCGCATGCTCCTCCTCCTCCTCCGCCTGCTTCTCCAGGGTCAGAGGGAAGGTAATGAAGTGACGCCATCGCCTATAAAGGGCAGCTGTAACTTGCCGGATGCAACAGTGCACTGCAACCTGAGAGATATTCGCAATGTCCCCAATGGCTGACTGAAAGGATCCGTTGCCATAAAAATTGAGGGCAACAGTCAGTTTAACGGCCACCGACAGAGAGGTCTTGCACCGTAGACGCGGCTGCAGATCCTCAGCAAGCAGGTGGCACAGCTCAGTAACAACGTCCCTCCCGATTCGGAGCCTTCGCACACACTGCTCCTCCGACATGTCAAGGTATGACACCTGCTGCCTAAAGACCCTCGCAGCATACCCTCGGGTTGGCCGACCTCCATTGCCCCTCCTCCTTCTGGCCAATCCCGGCCCTCTCTCCCGCCGTCTCTCTGCCCCTTCATAGTGTTCGGCTATGAGGCCTTCGCCCTCCAAAGCATCTCCCATTCCGATGCCAGTTGGTCAAAAGGCTGTTAGGTCTAGTGCTCCAACTGCTCCGGACAGGTTTGAGTGTCCCAAGTACTCTGATGCTAAATTCCAAAAACTCTGCTCCACAGTAGCTCACCAACTCTCTCCACCAATGATCGCAATGAACAGGCCAAGTGGCTGAAGCTTCTATACTAGAGCTGTCCACTTTAAATAGCGCCCCCTGACTCCGAGAAGGGCCTGCTAACGTTCCTTCGAACTGTCACTAACAGCGCTAGGCGTAAAGGCTCCGGGCACCACCCAATATCCGCTCAGGCGCCCCTAAAAGGCATTGCACAATGAAATGACGTCATGATCTGCTTGCGCTCGCGGGCGTGCGCAAACACTTAGCGCAGGCGTTAAATGTATAGTCAATATGGGAGTTGTCGCTATCTTCATTGCGCCCGCCCCAACATTAGGTAACGCCCCAATTCTCGGTCTCTTTAGGCACTAACCACTGGCGCAAACAACCGAATTTCTAGGCCAACAGGCTTTGGAAGAGAGTTGGTGTCCAAAGTCTGAAACATCACCTTCCAGCTTCTTCTTTCTCCTTTGGGACTTGGCTTCAAACACTGCTGTTGGTATTTACTGCAAGGGTCCTGTGTGAAATTATTTTAGGTAATCTCTGTTCAGTTCCTAATAAGTGTCAGTCCACAATATGATAGTGTCCATAATTCAGCACGAAATAAAGGTTCAAGGAGAGACCCACAACCACCTTCTCAGGGCAGCAAGGAATTGGCAATAAAGGCAACCTTAGCAACATTGCCCACATCCCAAGAACAAAAAAATCTGGCATGCTGGCTTATCAAAAGGCACAAGCAGGAGTAGGTGTGGGACATCAAAATATCACTAATATATTAGAGGATGATATTCTGAGGTTTGAGTTTTATAGAATGAGAGCAGCCATTGTGGACTCTGGATGGGAAAATGTTGCAACTCATCAAAAAAGGTATTTCTTCAAGTTATTCTCAATTTTCTTTTCTTTGTTTTGTCCATTACATCCCTTCTGTCTTCCTATTTTTTCCTTCTCATTCTTCTTGCTCATTAGTGTTTCTCTATTCTTCCATTCCTTGAGGTTTCTTTCAAAATTATTTTATTTGTCAAAGTCTTCACATTTCAAAACCTTACAGTGTGCATGTGTTTGTAACTGACATTAATTATGTAGTACTTTTCAATGATGTTCTCAACTTGTACCCATCTCCTCCTCACCCATTATTAGTCACAGTTTCTAGTTCCCAACCAGATTTTCCTGTGACTGGTTAGTTCCAGGGTGTGCTGAAAAGTAATTAGATTGTCCATTCCTGTGCAGCTAGGCTTAGGTAAGCTGCCATTTAAAAAAAGATATGAAAAAGCTCTGTGGTATTTTCACGTAACATTTCTAGCTTTCGCTGGTGAGATTCGATCTTTCACACTTTCTTCTCTTCCTTTTAAAATGGGTTTCAATGAAAGTGAAAATCAGGCAGTTTCTTGAATGAGCGACTGATCCGCAATGCAAGCTTTACACCTGAACGGCAAGTTGAAAATCTACCCAACTATGTTTTTACGACCTGCGCGGTTCCTGTACAAACACTTAACACATTCATACTAAATTTCTCGTGCATATTTTTATTGCAAACATTAACCCATTTTAAATAGCCAGGTTATGCCTGTGGTTTAAAAAAAATGCACATAGGAATTTAGTAAGTTGAGCTTTTGTGTGGGAACACTGCCAATCAAAAATATAACCCACACAGTCCACAAGTTGGTTTTGAATTGACAAAGTTATTTTCAGAAGGTTTTGGGACACGGGACTAAAAACTTCACTATGATTAACAAAAAGTTTAATCATCTGCAGCACATAAGAAGCAGGATCTGCAGTGTGTCCCTGAAGTAACAAGAAAAATTGATGTACCCATTAATAATGCTTCTTTAAAAATATATATATTACATACTTTAAAATGGTCTGTTTTACTGTACAGGTATATATTTAATGAAAAGATTTATTTTTACTTGGAGCAAGAATGACCCAAGTTGCATAAATCTGCCAAAATAATTGCTTTCAAGATCTGTCTGTGACAGAAAATTTGCATCCTCCTGTTACCATCTTGCTGTCCAAAGGTACAAGTTTGATATGTCAAGCATCCCTTGCATTGTGCTAGTTTGAGGGTTTTAGGTGAAATGATTAGGCTTACATGCATATGTTATCTTCATGGCACACTGTGCCATGGAACAATTGCAAATCTACACCATTTTATACACCAATTTTTTTCAATAGTCAACTAGTTAACTTAAAAATAAATGAATAGGTATGTGCATCTGTGGTAGGGAAGAGGCTGTCGGGATAGGCCCTCATTTGGATATTTCATAGCATTTGTGTGACCTAATAATCCTACACCACAGTTCACCCAATGCTTTTTCTAGTCAAGAAATATTTAAAAAAAAGTTAAACAATGATTATTTTTCCTAATTTGTTCTTGGGGTGTTGGCAACACTGGCAAAGCCACATTTTAATTTTTGATCCTAGTATCCCTGGGAAGGTGGCAGTTTATTTTGCTCACTCTCAGGATGCGGGTGTCACCATTTATTGCCCTTGAGAATGTGGTGGTGGTGGGTCTTCTTCTTGAACTGCTGTAGCAGTTTGATACAACTGTGTGGCTTACTAGGCCACTTCAGATGGCAGTTAAGAGTCAATCATGCTGGTGTGGGACTGAAGTCACATATCGGCCAGAATGGGTAAGGACAGCAGGTTTCCTTCGCTAAAGAACATGACTGAACCAATTGGCTTTTTATGACAAATGGGCAGCTTCATGGGCACCAGTTTTGCATTCTAAAACTGCCATGGTGGGATTTGAACTCATGTTCTCTGGACTATTGGTACAGTAACATAACCACTATGCTACTGTATGCAATATTGGTTATGTTACTGTACCAATAATCCACAAACAGTCCTAATTTCTCTTCATAACTGCAACCTCTCATATCTGGTAACATCCCAGTGAATCTACATTTCACCTTTTCTATTGCTTTTACATCTGTCCTAAGATGGAGTGGGAAAAACTGCACACAATTCACCAACTGCGGCAAATTGGGACACCTGGTCATTGATGAATAAGCTTCAGTCTACAAAGAGAAGATTAAAAACATAGAAAAATAGGAGCAGGAGTAGGCCATTCGGCCCTTCGAGCCTGCTCCGCCATTCAATATGATAATGGCTGATCCTCTATCTCAATACCGTATTCCTGTTCTCTCCCCATACCCCTTGATGCCTTTTGTGTCTAGAAATCTATCTATTTCCTTCTTAAATATATTCAGTGACTTGGCCTCCACAGCCTTCTGTGCTAGAGAATTCCACAGGTTCACCACACTCTGAGTGAAGAAATTTCTCCTCATCTCAGTCCTAGATGGCTGACCCCGCATCCTGAGACTGTGACCCCTTAGTCTAGACCCCCCCACCACCCCCTGCCAGGGGAAACATCCTCCCTGCATCCAGTCTGTCTAGCCCGGTCAGAATTTTATATGTTTCAATGAGATCCCCTCTCATTCTTCTAAACTCTAGTGAATACAGGCCCAGTTAACCCAATCTCTCCTCATAAGACAGGCCTGCCATCCCAGGAATTAGTCTGGTAAACCTTCGCTGCGCTCACTCTATGGTAAGTATATCCATTCTTAGGTAAAGAGACCAAAACTGCACACCAAGGCCCAGTACAACTGTAGTAAGACATCCTTGCTCCTGTACTCAAATCCTCTTGCAATGAAGGCCAACATACCATTTGCCTTCCTAACTGCTTGCTGCACCCGCAGGTTTGCTTTCAGTGACTGCTGTACAAGGACACCCAGGTCCCTTTGTACAAGGACACCCAGGTCCCTTTGTACATAAGCATTTTCCAATCTATCACCATTTAAGTAATACACTACCTTTCTGTTTTTCCTACCGAAGTGGATAACTTCACATTTATCCACATTATACCGCATCTGCCATGTATTTGCCCACTCACTCAACTTGTCTAAATCGCCTTGAAGCCTCTTTGCATCCTCCTCACAACTCACAATCACACCTAGTTTCGTGTCGTCAGCAAACTTGGAAATATTACATTTGGTTCCCTCATCCAAATCATTGATATATATTGCAAATAGCTGGGGCCCAAGCACTGATCCCTGCGGTGCCCCATTAGTCACCTCCTGCCACCCCGAAAAAGGCCCATTTAATCCTACTCTCTGTTTCCTGTCTGTTAACCAATTTTCAATCCATGCCAGTATATTACCCCCAATCCCATGTGCTTTAGTTTTGCACACTAACCTCTTACGTGGGACTTTATCAAAGGGCTTCTGAAAATCCAAATACACCACATCCACTGGTTCTCCCTTATCTATTCTACCAGTTACATCCTCAAAAAACTCCAGTAGGTTTTTCAAACACGATTTCCCTTTCATAAATCCATGTTGACTTTGTCTAATCCCATTCTAAGTGTCCTGTTATCACATCCTTTGTAATAGACTCTAGCATTTTCCCTACTACTGATGCTAGGCTAACCGGTCTGTAGTTCCCTGTTTTCTCTCTCCCTCCTTTTTTAAATAGTGGGGTTACATTTGCTACCCTCCAATCTGCAGGAACTGTTCCATAATCTATAGAATTTTGGAAGATGACAGCCAATGCATCCACTATTTCCATGGCTACCTTTTTTAGTTCTCTGGGATGCAGATTATCAGGCCCTGGGGATTTATCAGCTTTCAGTCCCATTAATTTCTCCAGCACTATTTTTTTTACCAATACTAATTTCCTTTAATTCCTCCTTCTCACTAGATCCTTGGTTCCCTAGCATTTCTGGGAAGATATTTGAACCAAAGAAATGTTATAACCTATTTGGAGTAAAATGCAACTGCACAAGTTAGATGCAGGTCAAAATATTTTTTGTCAATGAATGATTCATTCTTTTTTACAGTGAGGTTGAGTTCTTGGTTTAAAAACAAAATTTTGAAAACCAATGTGGTCCAGAGTTATTTAAAGCAACTGCAAACATTGCTTGTCTGCATAATACCTGTAGGCCTTGTTTCTTTACTTTCTGAAGTAGTATCTGTAAGCACTTTGTGAAGTCAGTGAGGTCCTGATCCGGTGTATGAATGATCTCACACGCCTAGAAAAATAAATGGAGAGATTATTGGGGTCACAGAAATAGATTGCTTTGGAGAGGGTGCAGAGAAGATTCACCAGGATGTTACCTGGGATGGAGCGCCTCAGCTATGAAGAGAGGCTGGACAGGCTGGGGTTGTTTTCCTTGGAGCAAAGAAGGCTGAGGGGGGACCTGATTGAGGTGTACAAAATGATGAGGGGCATAGATAGGGTAGATAAAGAGGAACTTTTCCCCTTAGTAGGGGGGTCAATAACAAGGGGGCATAGATTCAGGGTAAGGGGCAGGAGATTTAGAGGGGATTTGAGGAGGAACTTTTTCACCCAGAGGGTGGTTGGAATGTGGAACTCAATGCCTGAAAGGGTGGTAGAGGCAGGAACCCTCACAACATTCAAGAAGCATTTGGATGAGCACTTGAAATGCCATTGCATACAAGGCTATGGACCAAATGCTGGAAAATGGGATTAGACTGGACAGGGATGGATGGGCGGCGCGGACACGATGGGCCGAAGGGCCTCTTTCTGTGCTGTAAAACTCTATGACTCTATGACTCTATTAATAAGTCTATATATTTTGCCTCCACAATCAAATACAATAATGGACTCTTCCTTGGAGTGATAGCATCCAAGACTTAGTAAATTGTAAATTATCTTTCGGGCATATCAAGAGCAGCACTAAGCACAGCATAGATGTTTTTCCACAATTAAAAAATTGCATTTAGATTTATCCGTGGGCTGCTTTTATAACCTGCTAGTGACTGGTTATTCAACAGATTTGGCAGAAGCCTAATGGGTGATCTGTCTTCATACTTGCGTAAAAGTCCTAATCCACAGATAGACCTAAAGAGGGGTTGTGGGGGGGGGGGGGGGGGGGTGGTGGTGAGAACAGCATTCCCCACCTCCACTTTAATTTACCTGCAACCCTCTTCCCAAATGTAAATTACAAAACAAAAGCTATGGGCCCCTATTTTAACTCCGGGCCAGTCCTGGGTGGGTAGGCAATGATGTTAGAAGCTCGCCCGCTGTTCTAGAAACGAGGTCCAAGGTATTTTAACTCCTGCGCCTTACTTAAATCCTGCTGGCTGACTTCTCACCTGTTTTGGGTGGGAAGTTAGCAGGATGCAACGGAAAATCATGCAGCCTGGGGGCCGCCCATCAAGAGCAGGTAAATAGCGGGATCAGTTGCTAGGACCGCCCGTGAGGGTCTAACAATTGGGAAGGCAGGGTGGTGGGGAGTCTGTGACAAGGGAAGCCTAAGGCCGCCCGTGAGAGTCTAACAATTGGGAAGGCAGGGTGGCGGTGGGGGGGGGGGGGGGCGTGGGAGAGGGGGGAGTCTGTGACAAGGGAAGCCTAAGGCCGCCCGTGAGGGTCTAACAATTTGGAAGGCGGGGTGGGGGTTGGCAGGGGGGGGGTGGAGTCTGTGACAAGGGAAGCCTAAGCCTTCCTTGTGAGGCCCAGGAGCAGTACTCCTGCTCCTTTTAGCCTCAAAAGGAAAGTTAAAAAGAAAGTCAGCAAAACATAGCTTTTTGGGCCTCTTCTGCTTCCCCATTAGATTGGCCTGGCGGGAAATGCACTGCGAATTCCCATGCAGGCCGCCAAGTTAAAATTGCAGTCAGGTCTGACGACATCATCGGGACCCGACATGCATGTGCAAAAAGTGATCACTACCGGCTTTGGGCAGCTGTCCTTACCGAATGCTTAGTTGAGCAAGTTAAAATCGCAACCAGTCAGCTCTGAGCAGCTCCACTCCCAGACTCAACAATCTTATTTTTCTTTCTCGTGTACATCACCCCATCGTGCTAACATTCAGTCCTAGTGCAGTACCCTCATATCAGATCTCAACCCAGAACCCATCCTCACCCAAAGCCACAACATTAGTCTCCATCTTCCACCCAGACCCGCCTCAAGCAGACCTGGTCCCAACAAACACTGAGCCTGATCTTTTCAACTCACAAACATCTTTGTGGATCATTCTCTAGTACAATAAATACACAGGGATAAAATATAGTGGGAACCTAAAAACTATGACTAGAAAAATTGCTGATTCTATTGGATCAGACATTAATGTTGACTAATGCATTTACTCCGATCCAGTTCTGTCTATAGGCTACCACTTTCCTTCCAGAGGCTGTTGCTGAATTCCACAGACCGATGGTTTGACCTTCATTGAAGCCACTAGACTTATTTACAAATATAACAAATCAGTTGAAAAAAAAACAAAAATAACAACATGCAGCAACTTAATAACTGTAAGAAACGGGTTTGTGAAATGCTTGTAACTTGAAAACTCAGTGATAAAAATGTGCTTCATTGTCTGAACTCTAATCTCCCTCATTTTATCATGCTAAGATAATTACCACTGTATACAAGATTTTATTGGGAACCAAGAATCTTTTCACTACAGAGTAATTGCACCGTGCCTTTAAAAAATAAGTTATACATTTTCTAGAGCAAGCATTCGATTCTCAAGTCACCAATAATGGGAAAAATACAAATTTCTGTGGATGCACAAGCACATGTTTTATGTCTGATTGAAGGTTTGTTGAAGCTGATTTCTATTTCTCTGAAACTCTATGCAAGACATATATGGAATAATAAAATGTGGTTCAGTTGTCTATTAATGAAAATAAAATAGAACAAACCATTTAATAATGATAACAATTAAAAGGCAAAATTCATGGCAACATTAAACATGCATCATCTGTTTTCATAATTCTTGATAATGGCAGATAGGTGCAAAATAAAAAGTTAGAAATCCAGCCTAGACTTCAGTAAGAGCAATCAAACATGTAAGGTGTATTTCAAGAACTCTTCCATTTATATAGAGCCTTTCACAACCTCGGGACTGTCAAAATCACTCCATAGCCAATTAGTTACTTTTGAAGTGCAGTAACTGTTGTTTTGCAAGCAAGCGTCGGAAGCAATTTGTGCATAGCAAGGTCCTACAAACAGCACTGAGGTGAATGACTAGTTAATCTGTTTGGGTGATCTTAGTTGAGGGATGAATGTTTGTCAGCACACTAGAAAAAATCTCTGCTCTTTTTTGAACAGGTGTCATGGAATCAACATCAACCTGAATAGGTAGACAGTTTCATCCAAAAGACAGTGGGCCAGAAATTCCAGAACGGGGCTTGCAGCGCGTGCAAGCCCCGTATTTGCACTTACCCCGCGCTCCTGCCGATCAGCTTCTGGGACGCCTGAACTTGGAGAAATAGAAAGCACATTCCCGGGCAGCGTATGACGTCACGCCGCCCAGGAGTGCAGCCAGCGCGGACCCAGGAGCGTGCAGTGTAAGTGAGACACGCCCCTTGAGGTCTCAGTTTCACTGGACACGCCCCCAATGTTTCTGTCAAGCTGCTTTGCTTTCTTACATGCAAAGCAGCAGTTTAAATAGGTTTTTGGAAGTTTTTTCAAGATTTTGGGAACTTTTATAAACTTTTTAAAATGTTTACATTATTTTGAGTAATCTGAAGTAGTTTTAAAGAGAATTAAAGCAATTTAAAGACTGTTAAAAGCCCTAAAAGAATTTTTTTAATTCCATTTATTTATTTAGCAATGTCGTCGTCATACGTGTCTTCACACTGTTCCCTTTGGGGAACTGTATGAAGTGGTGGAAGGATTTATGGCCGTGATTAACGCTCATTCCGTGACCGTAACCATCTTTGAACCAGCCATTAGGGCGGTTAGTCCTATGGCGGGAGGGTTTTACGGGCTCCCACAAGCTATACAAGGAGGGGGGGCCACCCACACCCACGAACGCAAATATCCCACTGGATGTCAACCCAGAATTTAGAGCCGGAGCTCCGACTCCACTTGCCGGGACTGTCTGGAGCGGGGTTCGAAACCCTACCCTGATCTGGCCCAGCGGCGGGGATCCTACCGCTATGACAAACGCCCAATCCGATTAGCAACGTGAAGTGGCAGCATAGGGCTCCAGTCACGGGGAGGGAAAAGGCGCAGGAAACATATGGGTGTCACCTTTTGTGCGGAGTGGGCCTTTTGCGTAGCAGTAAGCATCCCCGCCGCTGGGCCAGAAGGAGTAGGGTTTTGAACCCCACTCCAGACAGTCCCGGCAAGTGGAGTCGGAGCTCCAACTTTAAATTCTGGGTGGACATCCAGCGGGATACTTGCGTCCGTGGGTGTTGGTGGCCCTCCCCCCCCCTCAGATGGGTTGTGGGAGCCCGTAAAACCCTCCCGCCATAGGACTAACCACCCTAATGGCTGGTTCAAAGATGGTTACGGTCACGGAATGAGCGTTAATCACGGCCATAAATCCTTCCACCACTTCATACAGTTCCCCAAAGGGAACAGTGTGAGGATACGTCCGATGATGACCTCTTGCGCAATGCACCTCCTTGGACCCTCAGTCGCAGATGCGAGGGGGCAAGTCGTGCAAGTGTTAAATTTTTTATTTTATTGACATGTAAAATGTTGGCCCAATAATTCCCTTCCAAATGCGCTAGTACGGTCGGGGTACTTACGCATCTGGCCGGATGAAATGCCGGTTTTCAGCATGCACAGTGCATGTGGGGAAAACCGGCATTTCCTGTCCTCTGAACGAAGGGGTTCAGAGGCAGAACGCGTGCGACTGCACATGCAGCGCGTGCGCAGTATAATTCGCCGCTTTCATTAATGCTTTCAGTGAGGTCCAGTCATTACAACTTACACATGAAAAAAGCATGGGTACAGTTGCTACAGAGGCTGCGGAGGAAGATATTTCTTATCGTGGAGCTTCTGAAAGTATGTATGTCTGTATATATTCCTTTGCGTGTTATGTATATATTCCTTTACTTATGTGTATGAATGTATTATTTAATTATGACTTTCAGAGAAAGTAACTTATTGGAAAATCAGAATTAAAAACATACATTCATAGTAAAGGAATATAAAACATACATACATATACGTAAAGGAATATATGTGGACATACATACATAACTCATTCTCACATTCCATTCACACAGCCACAATTGCTCCTTCTACCTACCGTTCTGAAAACCCTTTAAAAAAAAAAATTTTTAACTTTAAAACTTATTTAAAATTTCTTAAAATAACTTCCCTCCCTTTCCCAAACAAAAATATTGCATTTCAAAAGCTCCACGATAAAATATATCTTCCTCCGCAGCCAATGAACCACTTTACACTTGCTTTTTTTCAGTGTAACTTCTAAGGACTTAACCTCACGGATTTCATGAATGAAATCCACGAAGTTCACTGCGCAAGCGCTGCCTGTGCAGTCGCACGCGCTCGAGGTCTGGAAATGCCGGCGTTCCCCGCATGCGCTGTTCATGCTGAACGCCGGCATTTCCAACGGCCAGAAGCGTGAGTAAGCAGACCGTACTCACGCTTCTGGCCTGGAATTTCTGGCCCAGTATCTCAACAATGCAGCACTCCTTCTCTACTGCAATGACATGTGAGCCCAGGTTACATGCTGATGTCTGAGAGTGGGGCTTGAACCCACAACCTTTTGCCTCAGAGGCAAGAATGCTACCAACCAAACCAAGCTGGTACGTTTACACTGCAAATCTGGCATTGATGCAAAGCGATTTTAATTTTGCACTGATTCAATTTGGAATCAGAGCCCAACCTGATCTCAAAATGAAGCAAATTGAGATTCCCTGGAGATGGTTGTCTCACATCATTTCAGTTTGGAACTAAGTGGAATGTAACTCTAGTGTGGTGCCAGACCTGGCTTACAAGTGCTAAAGTGCTTTGGAACTCCTGGGAGCATATTAAACCTACATTACATCACTTTAAATAGTAAAGTGGGCAGGGATTCCCCCCTCCTCACTCTCTAAATATTTCAACTTCTAATTGTTGGAAAAGACCTTTGTGCATGTATGTATCCAGGCATGAGCAGAGCTCTCTCCTAAACAGGACAGCCAGGTAGGAGCCAAGCAATGTTAACAGGGTTCTTCCTGGCTGGAATGTGCACTTCAGCAGCTGGTCTCAGACCAATAGCTGCAGTGTAAATGTGTCCTTATAAGGACAGTAAAACTGGTAAGTTCAACTCAGGAAATAAAAAGCTTGAACACTTCGGAGAATGTTATAGCTAATAAATACAACCTGCAGGGTAGTCAAGGTTCAAATGCAGTTCCAACATAAATCAATACATGCTTCTTTGGGGTGGTATTGAGTCACATCATGTTGGAGCCCCAACAGTGTCTGCCATGAGATAGGTCAGGCATGGATTCAATCCTACAATGATAACAGATGAGCTATTGATCTCAACCATGTCACCAAAGAAAGGCAAAAAGCACAAAGCAGGCAATTCCCACAGGGAAGTAGTGAAACAGTTGAAAGGTCACCAAGGACAGCTCTCATACATCTCCTAATAATTGGCTTCCGAGAAGTACTGGCAGAAACCTGGCATCAGAATGCCTGTCCTTTCATCTGCAAGAAAAGTCACACAAAAATGTAGAAAGAGAGAAATACCTTCAAACGCTCTACAGCTGAACTGTTTCATGCTGGAGAAGTTTTTATGCCAATTATTTGGAGAGGAAAGGACTGAAGTTAAAGTGAATGTTTGAAACATTGAAGTGACATAATCACCCGTTACTGTAGGTCACATTTGGACCAAGTTTCATCAACACCAGAAAACTTCACAGTTTTTGTTTGGGAAGTGTACACATGGCATTTAGGTCACCAGCTGAAGCAATATTGCTATCAGAGCAGGAACAGAAAAGAAAGGTGGTACAAGCATCACAGCATGGCAATGAGGAAAAGGCCTTATGAAGAGGCTAATATCAGAGAAGCCTATCAGAGAAGCAATGCATAGATGATTGGCTCAACACTCGATCAACAGAGGATGAGCACAAGAGATTCTCAAAAATCTGTGTTCTGGACTTATTACATGCAGATAGCACCCTCTAGTGGTAGTTAGTGTATAGCAGTGTTAGTATATAGCAATATGTTATTTGACCTTCCTGTCTTGACCCAGTAGTAGTATTCCAGGAAGAACCTGCTGAGTTATGGAGAAGCTCACATGAGGGATTCTCAATCCTGTGGCATCCTTCTCATACGCTAGGCAAGACGCAATGTCTGTGAGTATCTTTGTTTAATAACATGATAACAACCTTGTCAGTGTAGTATTTTGACAATACTTTGTCTATAAGAAGTTATTAGTTGTTAGCTACCGAGGTTTAGCTCCAGTGCTAGTTAGTTATGCAATTAGTCTATTCTGTTGTCATAAACATATTTATATCTTATGTAACATCTAATGTATAGTACTCAGTTCTGTGTACAAAACATACTTTGTCTTTGTTTACAGTTTCACAAATTTGTTCAAGTAAAGCTTCAAACCAGCAAACCCGCTTCTCGAGGAATTATTTGAATGAGTGTTTAGCTGGCTGGATAACTAGATAGGAGTACGTCTAGCGAGACCAGTACAGTGAAAAGACAGCATTACGGCTAGCTGTGAAGAGAGGAGATCCTCCACGTGGAGCAGCAAGGAGTCAGAGTAGGCCATCACGACAGAGCCAGCTTAAGTCTTCACCTTGTACACCACACTTACCTCACATCAACATATCAGAAGGTAATACCGAAAACGCTACTCAGCGAGTAGAAGATCTTAAACAGCTGGATGAAACTAATGAAAGTGACAAACTGTCTATAAGCTCTCGTTACTACAGATCGCCAGCTGGTTCACGATCGTCAGGTGGTTCTAGGGTAAGCCTGGCCATCGCCAAAGCACGGGCTAAGCTAGAAGCAGCCCAAGCCAGAGCTGCTTATGCCGACAAAGAAATAGAAATAAAAGTTGAACAGGCCCGTCTCCAAGCTGAACTCCAAGCTGACAAGGCCCGTCTCCAAGCTGAACAGGCCCGTCTCCAAGCTGAACAGGCCTGTCTCCAAGTTGGACGCCAAGCTGAACAGGCCCGTCTTCAAGCCACATTAGACGCTCTGCAGGAAGAAAAAGAGATAGATGCTGCATTAGCTGAGGCACAAGTATTCGAGGCAGTTTTAGTGGAAGCTGATCCTGAGGCAGCTAACAAACCTTTAATTCCCGTTCCGCGGCAGAGTCAACGACAGCGCACCAGAGATTACGTGAGCGACCAAGCCGACATACAGTTTACGAGAGAGAGGGATGAAGACCCACACATCTCTACAGGCTCAAGTACTTCATATAACATGCCCCATGTCACTAACCAAGGTCAAAATGGACAGCGTGCCTCAAGTCACAGGATCCTCCCCTGCAAAAAAAGGACACGGTGCAGAGGAATGGAGCGCTGAAGAGAGAAAGTCAGCAGCAAACCCCCTCTCGTTTCCTTGAGACCCCCATCAGAGCCCCTACTCAAGTCAACCCTGGCACAGGTCCCAGCACCTACGACCTTGCCAAATACCTTGCACGCAGCCAGCTGGTTAACCACGTTTGATCATAGACCAGAGAATTATCGGGTGTGGAAGTCCTGCTTCCACGATGCCATATCGGGCTTAGACCTGTCGGCAGGAGAAGAGCTCGACCTCCTTATCAAATGGCTCGGCCCAGAGTCCGCCGGACAGGCACACAGGATAAAAGTGGTCAATGTGGGACATCCGCCAGCGGGGTTGAAGATGGCTTGGGCGAGGCTGGAAGAAAGCTACGGCTCGCCTGAAACCATTGAAAGGGCTCTCTTTGCCAGGTTGGAGAACTTTCCGAAGTTGACAAATAAGGAACCCCAGAAGCTCCGCGACCTTGGAGATCTGCTGTCGGAACTCGAAGCCGCAAAGCAGGACAGCTACCTACCCGGCCTATCGTACTTAGACACTTCCAGAGGGGTGAGTCCCATCATTGAGAAGCTTCCATTCAATCTGCAGAAGAAGTGGATATCACTCGGGTCAGAGTTCAAGCTAAAGCACAACGTTACCTTCCCTCCATTCTCTGTGTTTACCAACTTCATCCGTAAAGAAGCCAAAGCCAGGACCGACCCCAGCTTCAACCTCTTCTCCTCCCACACAGCACTTGCCAGAAGAGACAAGTTTGACAGACATGGAAAGGCACCAATATCTGTCCACAAAATGCAAGTGTCTTCAACCGAGAACACGAGGGATCAGAAGAAATCTGAGCATATGAGCAAACAATGCCCCATCCACAACAAGCCCCATCCATTAAGGAAGTGCAGAGGCTTCAGAGAGATGTCCCTGGAAGACCGAAAACAGTATCTCAAAGAGAACTCTATATGTTTCAAGTGCTGCTCTTCCACGAACCATCTCGCCAAGAACTGCAAGGTAGATGCAAAATGCACAGAATGCGAAAGTGATCGGCACATTTCAGCACTCCACCCAGGCCCAGCTCCTTGGAAGTCAGAGTTGTCTCCTCCCGCCTCAGAGCACGGCGGGGAGAGAGAGGGAGCTGCCGGTCCGGAGATTACATCCAAGTGCACCGAGGTGTGTGGAGAAGGAGTGAGCGCAAGAGCATGCTCCAAGATATGCCTCGTTAATGTGTACCCTGTAGGACGTCGCCAGGAATCTGAAAAGATGTATGCCATACTAGATAAACAAAGCAACCGTTCTCTAGCAAGATCCCAGTTCTTCGACATCTTCAAGGTCAAAGGAAGTCCGTCGCCTTACACGCTGAAGACGTGTGCTGGACTTTCAGAGACAGCTGGCAGGAGGGCCTGTGGTTATGTTGTTGAGTCAGTCAATGGGATGATTAGTCTCCCCCTTCCTACACTCATCGAATGTAATCAAGTCCCCAACAACCGTTCTGAGATTCCCATTCCGAATGCAGCTTATCACCACCGTCATCTGAGACGCATTGCAGACGAGATCCCACCTCTTGACCCAGACGCGGACATACTTCTGTTGTTGGGAAGGGACATCCTGAGGGTACATAAGATAAGGAAACAGATCAACGGTCCACATGACGCCCCTTTCGCCCAAAGGCTAGACCTCAGCTGGGTCGTTGTTGGAGACGTGTGCCTCAGGGGTGCTCACAAGCCATCTCAGGTGAGCACACTCAAGACTTCCATCTTGGAGAATGGTCGTCCAAGTTACCTTACCTCATGCAGTAGTCAGATCCGAGTGACAGAGAAGTTCAGTCATACGGCCCAGCCTCAGAACTCCCCAGCGCTGATCTCCGCAGACAGCACACAGATGATGCTCACTGGAGAGAACCCGCGTCAGTCAGTCTTCTGTCGCACCGCCAATGACCACAAACTTGCTCCATCGATCGATGACATGAGATTCCTCCAGATTATGGACAATGAGGTCTCTCGTGACAGCTCTAACAGCTGGGTTGCACCCTTACTTTTCCAGAACCCCAGACGACGGCTGCCGAACAACAGGGAGTATGCCTATAATCGTCTTAACTCACTCCGTCGCACACTTGAGAAGAAGCCAAAGATGAAAGCGCACTTCCTAGAGTTTGTCAAGAAAATGCTTGTCAACGATCATGCAGAGCAAGCTCCTCCACTCCAGGAAGGCCAAGAATGTTGGTACCTCCCCTCCTTCGGAGTCTATCACCCCAAAAAGCCGGAACAAATCCACGTGGTGTTTGACTCCAGTGCACCATATCAGGGAGTCTCTCTCAACAACGTACTCGTCACAGGGCCCGATCTCAACAACAGCTTCTTGGGGGTACTCATGAGATTCAGGAAAGAGCCCGTCACCATCACTGCCGATATCCAGCACGTTTCACTGCTTTGTGGTGAGAGAAGACCACAGAGACTTCCTCCGCTTCCTGTGGTATCGCAACAACGACCCCAACAGAGACATTGTGGACTACAGAATGTGTGTCCATGTCTTCGGGAATAGCCCATCCCCTGCTGTTGCCATATACGGACTAAGGAGGGCTGCCAAGTAAGAAGATGATGACTTTGGCAGTGATGTGAGAGGGTTCATCGAACGAGAGTTCTACGTCGACGATGCACTGAAGTCATTCCTGACCGAAGCAGAAGCCATCAGTACTCTTGGACGAGCTCAGGAACTACTTGCACTATCCAACCTCAGGCTACACAAGATAGCCTCGAACAGACCAGCAGTGATGGAGGCATTCCCCCCTGAAGATCGTGCTAAGGGCGTCAAGGATCTAGACCTCTTCACTGATGACCTCCCCCTACAGCGTAGCCTAGGAGTCAGAACATAGGAGTCTTGGAACATAGCAACAGACACGTTCACGTTCCAAGCCTGAGATGACAAGAAACCCTTCACACGTAGAGGAGTGCTCTCTACAGCCAACAGCCTATACGACCCTCTCGGCTTCTTAGCCCCTGTCACCATACAAGGCAGGCTGCTCCTCAGGGAACTCTCCACACGCGCTGAAGAGTGGGATTCACCCCTCCCTGAAGAGATGGAAGCAGAGTGGGACAGATGGAGAGACTCACTTCAAGACTTACAGGAGATCCGAATAATTTGCTCCTATACGTCCTTCTCTCCCTCAAATGCCCAATTCAAAGAGCTTTGTGTCTTAGCAGACGCATCCGCTAAGGCCATTGCAAGTGCGGCTTATCTGAAGGTCACCACTCAAGATGGACAAAGCAAAGTCGGCTTCCTCTTTGGTAAGGCTAGGTTAGCACCCCAGCCAGACCTCACCATACCCAGATTGGAACTGTGCGCAGCAGTATTAGCAGTTGAGATTGCAGAGTTCATAGTAGAGGAGATTGATCTGAAGTTCGACAGCATCACGTATTATATAGACAGCAAAGTGGTGCTAGGATACATCCATAACCAAAGCAGACGGTTCTACGTATACGTGAACAACAGGGTCCAACGTATTCGACAGTCCACATCCCCCGACCAGTGGAGGTACGTCCCCACAGACCTGAACCCAGCTGACCATGGGTCTAGATCTGTAACAGCGTCCCTTCTCAGCAGCACGACTTGGCTGTCAGGACCTGCACTCCTCTGAACTCAATGAGTCATTCGACCTCCTCAACCCTGTTTCTGACTCCGAGATACGCCCACAAGTCACAGCGAATGTTACTCAAATCTCTAAGGACCTGATGAGCACCAAACGCTTCGAGCGTTTCTCCAAATGGAACACTCTCATAAAGACAGTAGCACGCCTAACCCACATAGCTCATACCTTCTCCCAGTCTACACAAGAGAGTAGCTGCCATGGGTGGCACATCTGTCGTAAGTGTCCCTCTGAAGAGGAGCTCAAGAGAGCCAAAATCCTTGTCATGAAGAGCGTACAACATGAGTGTTACTCAGAAGAGTTGAAGTGCATAGCAGCAGAACGCAACCTACCCCCTCACAGCAGTCTATGGAAGCTGCATCCTATCGTCGACACCAACGGACTTCTCAGAGTCTGGCAGACATGTTTTGGGGCAGGTGGCGACGGGAGTACCTCAACACACTGCAGAGCCGATGCAAGTGGCAGGACAAGAGACCAGATCTCAAAGAAGGAGATGTTGTCTTGATGAAGGACAGTCAGACAAAAAGGAATGAATGGCCTATGGCTATCATCGTGAAGTCCCATCCCAGCCAGGACGGGAGAGTGAGAAAGGTGGACTTGAGAGTCGTCAAAGAAGGCACAGCAAAGGTCTTCTCTCGGCCTGTCTCTGAGGTGGTCCTTCTTTTGTCGCCAGAGGACTCCAGTGACAAGTAGGGTTAGGATTATGTGGAGTTGTTAACGACCCTAGATGGGGAGTGTTCTGGACTTATTACATGCAAATAGCACCATCTAGTGGTAGTTAGTGTATAGCAGTGTTAGTATATAGCAATATGTTGTTTGACCTTCCTGTTTTGACCCAGAAGTAGTATTCCAGGAAGAACCTGCTGAGTTATGGAGAAGTTCATGAGGGATTCTCAATCCTGTGGCATCCTTCTCATACGCTAGGCAAGACGCAATGTCTGTGAGTATCTTTGTTTAATAACATGATAACAACCTTGTCAGTGTAGTATTTTGACAATACTTTGTCTATAAGAAGTTATTAGTTGTTAGCTACCGAGGTTTAGCTCCAGTGCTAGTTAGTTATGCAATTAGTCTATTTGGTTGTCATAAACATGTTTATATCTTATGTAACATCTAATGTATAGTACTCAGTTCTGTGTACAAAACATACTTTGTCTTTGTTTACAGTTTCACAAATTTGTTCAAGTAAAGCTTCAAACCAGCAAACCCGCTTCTCGAGGAATTATTTGAATGAGTGTTTAGCTGGCTGGATAATTAGATAGGAGTACGTCTAGCGAGACCAGTACAATCTTATTCTCACCCATTTTACATAAATGTCATTGCTTTCATACCCAAATCTTACTGAGAGTTGCCAATCAAAAGAAAATAACATTCTATTTATGTAGGAGTACAGACAGTTGATAATTTTTTGTTATTCAATAGTCTCTCATTTGTAGAATATATTCAGCTGTGTGGACTAGGGCTAATTTCTTATTTTCAGTCACCAATACATCCTTAGTTAATGCTCTGAAAATAGCACCTTTTAATATTTTGTCACAGTGAGAGTCTACATTTCTCTCGCTGTGACTCATTGCTGTGGCAAAAGAACATTTTTAAAGATAGCAGTCCAGGGTGAAAATCAAGTGTAGCCAGAACCATAATTTAGATATACACTAGTTTTTTTTTTTGCTGTTAGCAACTACTTTGACATCTACCTTTGGGCCATTTACTGTGGGGGCTGAAATTCCCAATAAGAACCCTGTATGCTACAAATTTGAAGCTCAGCCCTAACACTTTGGAAGGCAGAAGAGACAGCCCTCAGCAACGTAGCTCTCTGGGCCTCTATGACAACAATGTGAGCATCCACTGAAGAGGCACAAACTCCTCTTAGGACTTCTGTCATGGAGCATCTGCTGCAGGTGTTGCTGGAACTGTCACATATCCATGGTGAATTGCAAAGTTGTGAATCCATCATCTAATGTCCTGCACATGCAACTGGTAGACTCCTCCACCTGCAGCACACAGGTCCCAATGTCGTTATCAACTCTGAATGCTCTCCAGCATCATTCTTTTTAAAAGCAGGACTTAGGAGATTCAGATCCCCAGCTATTCTGCAAAGAGGCTATGTACGCAACCTCACCCTCCAGCCAGCAATGTTTTTCTTTTCGTGTGTCACCAGAAGCTGTTCCGGCTCACTCATGCTCTGTGCATTGCCCAGTGCACTGACCTTCTGTTCAGTCTCTAACTCAACTCGTGTGGATGTCTCTGAGCCAATGAGGGACAGAGTGAGTGACAGCGTGGGGTGTGTAGTGCTGCTTGGCCAGATGTGCTAGCGTTGTATGTATTTCTTCAGGCACATCTATGGGAGAAAGAGAGAGGTTGCAAACAGTTTCCTAATGAATAGAGTTCACATATAACTAACAGTAGAAGGTGTGACATGAGGGTTTCATGATATGGTTTGCTGACAGTTATTTTTACAACAGGTAAAAACAGAGGAGAAGCAGAAGTTTACTTTAACCTTCAATTGACACATGCCATTCTAGTTCCCCATTTCTAACACCTTCTGTGGCCTCCCATCCTAGGCTCTCTCATAGAAGACAAGTGACTCAAATTGTGGAGTTGCAAATCTCTTGAGAACTAATCAAGGAAAACCAGCAAAGCTTTGTAAAAGACCAGTTGAGTTGGAGTTCTTTGATGAAATAAAGGTGCATTTTGATAAAAGAAATGCAGCAGACATGGTCTCTATAAATTTTTGAAAGGTGTTTGATAAGGTGCCTCATAGAAAGTTTATTGATAAAATTAAGATACACGATATTAAAGGGAATGTGGACACATGGATAGGAAGTTTATTAAAGGTTAGAAAACAGGAAGTTGTGGTTAATGGATAATTCTCAGACTGGAAGGATGTAAACAACCCCCGAGATTAGTATTGGGACAACTGCTCTTCTCAATAAATATAAATGATCAAAATTGGCAGACGGCACAAACAAATGGATTGTGGTTAATTGTGAAGAAAATTGTAAATTATGTCAGGAGAACATAATTTAGTAGATTGAGCAGATAGCTGTCAGAGAACTTTAATGCACAGACATACTTCAACAGTATCTCCAGCCTCACACCTCTACCACCAAGAAGATTAAGAGTAAAAAGATCATGGGAATACTATGACCTCCAAGTTTTCCTCCAGTCACACACCATCCTGACTTGGATATATAACACTGTTCCTCCATCAAGATCATGCAATTTCCTACCTAGCACCATCTTGACAGCACCATAAACAATGGACTGCAATGGTTCAAGCAAAGGCCCACCAGCATCTTCTCAGGGAAACTAAGGACAGGAAATAAATGAGTTGTTGACAGTGTCACCCAAATCCAGGGAACAAATTGGGGAAAAAAAGGACTTAATGACCCAGAAATTCAGGTTGGAGGCTTCTCGCGGGTGCAAGCCTCCGACCTGCACTTACCTAGCGCGCCAGCCGTTGTTCTGTGAGCCCGCGAGGGATTCCGATCCTGGGCCGCCTCCAACTGCCGGCGCGCAGTGCTTGCGTATCCCAGGGGCGCAGTTAATTTGAAGCGTCCCCTGGGATCACGTGGGCCATGGAGAGCCAATCATTGCAGGGAATCTATTCATAGATTTGACAGGAAGACCTGTCAAATCTGTGAATACAATTCAGCCCCAAAACATCACTAAAACTTCAAATAAATTTTTTTTTAATCACATTTTTAAAATAACTATAAATTACATAAAATAACTTTTAAACAATAATTAAAATTTTTGAAAAAATTAATTACAGTTTCTAACGGGGCTAAAAATAAACTTACCTTTCTTTAAAGTATTTAAAAATATAAACCTGTGGAAAAAATGTTTTAATTTAACTTAATTCACCACTTACCTTGTTAAAAGCAGGCCTTGCGACTGCTTTTTACACGCGTAGCTCCTGGAGACTTACGCTCCCGGAGAAAGCTGCAAAAAAAAACGGAAGTTCCAGGCGCACGCGCTGCCTCTCCGTCGCATGTGTTCGACCTGTGAACCCCTTCCTTTAAGGGAACGGAAGTTCCGGTTTCCCACACATGCATAGTGCATGCATGAAACCGGCACTTTCGTTGGGCCTACGCATGAGTACCCAGCGCGTACTCACCCGTGGGGACCCGAAGTTCTGGCCCATTAACTTTATAATTTTGGACATAAGGAATTACAGCATGAAACTGGGGTACAGTGGTGTACTGGTTATGTTACTGGACTAGTAATACAAAGGCCTGGACTAAAAATCAAGGGAACTTGAGTTCAAATCCCACCATGGCAGTTTGAGAATTTGAAATCATTTTTCTTTTTTAAAAGCTGGAAATGGACAGCTGGCATTTGTAAAAGTGACCATGAAGCTGTCAGAGAGTCGTAAAAATCCAACTGGTTCACCAATGTCCTTTAGAGAATGAAACCTGCTATCCTTATCCGGTCTGGCCTATATGTGACTCCAGTCCCACACCAATATGGTTGACTCTTAACTGCTCTCTGAAGTGACCTAGCAAGCCACTCAGTTGTATCAAACTGCAACCCAGCGGTTCAAGCAGACCCACTACCATCTTTTCAGCAACCAGGGATGGTCAATAAACACCAGCCTTCCTAACAAAGCCCATATCCTGAAAATGAATTAAAAAAACAGCGAGGCATTGAATGGCATTGCAGACAGAGTATTATTTTGTTTTCCAGAAACTGAACATTGTAAGCAACTCAGATAATGCATTGTGAATTGTTTTCTATGATTGTCAAGTACATGAAAATGATTGTACAACTTACCAGACTCTGAGAGAAGCATGTGGCATGACTGTTAACTCCACATGGAGTTGAGATCTAATAGCTTCCTGTTTGGCCAGAGATTGACCTTTAGTATCAAATATGTAATGTTTGTGGCTCAGTTTTCATTTTGTGAGGTCATTATTCTGTTTTCTACAATCTGATGGATTTGTGTTAACTTTTCACTTTATACAATCCCATCCTTTAGCTTGTTCCTGTGGCTTTGAAAAGATTCCTTCTGTTCCAAAAAATGTCTCTCTCCATTTTTGGAATTCCATCATCAGGGTATAAGAAGTGCAACTTTACTAAAAAGTGACATCCTTTGTTTTTTTCGGCACCTTTTTGTGAATTTTCCACAAGCACAATACATCCCATTACTTGTACAGGTCAAGTGGATACAATATTGATAATGATGAGCTACTATTTGATTGGATATCTTAAGTTTCTGCTGACAGGAAGGCAACATTTAGGTGAGCCAAAAATAGATTGTTACTGGTGCAGCATAAATTGGTCAAAATGTCCTTCCCCCAACTCACATTTACAACTTTTTTTTGCCATAGTGATCATCTGGCATTACAAGTCAGAAGATTAAAAAAATATATATATATTACACAGTAATCAATGCCAAGTGGCCATTCCTTATCTTGATGAACTGTCAAATATCTTATTCATGACAAATTAGATTAATGACTAGATTAAAAACACTTTGAGGGCCAATTCAAAACAAACACTGGTATAAATATTATCCAGTACTTTATAATTGGCCACTTCCACTTTAGGATAATCTAAATGTATGCTGCCTTTTACCTTGACTTTGTAAAACTCCTTTACTTCTGGTTTAATGGAATCAAAATCTCCACTGATGAAATGAGGCAGAAATCTAGAAGAAAAGGTAACAGAAACAACCACTTAACATGGGCAAATAGCTTACTTGCACAAAAAACAATCAGTTGCATAAAAAGCTAAATTCAAAGTGGCAGATCTATGGGGCACTGGAATTTTCCACTTGTATTTCTGCACGATTCAACAAGTCTAAAATGTGACCAGGCACCTAAACAATTAAAGTGACATTTTCTTCAGACAGTGAAGGTGAAATTACATAAACCAGACATTTTTTGACATTTATTAAGAAATAAAACTTTCTTAGGGCTGCTGTGATCTAGGCAGAGGTTAAGAATTGCAATTTTAAATTTAAATTCAAGTGTCCTTTAACATTAATATGAATTAGGGAAACATTTCCTCACCAAATGAGTTACATTATACATTTTTATAATTGCAATATAGGTCGCTTCCACTTAGTGCAATTTAAAAGACCTGCTGAAATGGATATGTTGTCTTGAGTAGCTCAACACAAATGTTTTATTACGATAAGAATTCCATTGCTTTTCCTCACTACTTGTAGGCAATAAATGCCCAGTCTTTTAAAAGAATTTCAGAACAAACAGAATTTTCATCAATCAATCACAGTAAAACAGTGGCCCAGATTGTGTGGGGCCGATGACAGCGGACGCACCGCATACTGTACGAAATAGCCGTTAGATTCGTAAATGGGGTTTTAATTCTTAGAACAGAGACTGACAACAAACTGAAGTGATGCGGCCGGGAACGAATAGCAAGAATGTCAGTAAGGTCAAATGGCCGAGGCCAGGGCATGAAATTGATAAGGGAATCGTAAAATGCAAAACAACACAGGATGGTGGGATGATAGTTAGACGATATGGAGCCAGGAAGTCATAAAATGTCCTTAAAGAAACATAACAAGACATTCCTCAGAACTTTAAGAGGAAGGCCTTGTCAACCATGATTGACACCAGGTAATCACCAGCCCACCAAAATAACGTATAAAATATACGACCGAGAAAGGAAAACAGACAGCTAGGGGCGAAGGCTTCCTCGAGGTGGGCATCAATGCTGGCTTATGTCTAACACCTTGATCAAGTTTAACCTCTGAGGTGGAAATCAACACTGGCTAACGGCCTAACACCTCCAACAGCTCGAGGGACGAACTAACAGAAGTGATTGCTGCTGTCGGTTGCAGAGATCCGCTGACCCGAGACCTCCACGCTGTCTCATCAGGCATCTAACCGTCTGTCCATCCATCTGTCCGTCCATCCGGTCGTGGCATTCCGCTTCAGAAATCGTAGATCGCTCTCTACTGTCACGGGTTGTATGTCTATTATGCTTATCTTAACTACATGTAATATCGGATTATGCTTTAAACTGTAGCTCTTTAATACAAAACCTTACAACTCCTAAGACCCTTTGGGTAATCTGTGTGTGACCTGTGATCCAAATCTTAGAATACACCATTGTAAGCCTTGTAAAAGGCCCCGCAAGTTCCGGGTTTCCGCAGGTGCAGCATAGAGTTGGGCTATTTGCCTAATTACTGCCCAACAAATGCCCACGAAACCCTTATGCCTGGTAAAAGCAGATGAAGGGCCTGCTTTCACCAGTGTAAGGGTTAATATAAATGTTAAATTAAAAAATTTTAAACAAAAAATCATCCATAAACATTTAAAATAAGTTTATGTAAATTTTGGTCTGGATTAAAATGTTTTAAATTATTTTTCAAAAAATTACATTTTTATTGTAAATACTTTATAAAAGGGACTTTTCTAATTAAATGTGAAATTTGGAAATTTATTTTTATTCCAGTTGTGTAAGTGATTTAATCATTTGGGGATTCCTCATATGCTAATGGGGATTCTGTTCGTAAATGGCATCCCCATAAGCATATGAGGAATCCTCCTTTCTAATATGTGGACCTGGCACACGGAATCCCAGGGATGCTTCTGAACCGCCTACTTCCCTGGGATCCATGGGCCTTTACGCAGGCGTACGCCTGCAGGCCCAGGACCCGAAGTCTCTGAAGCCCGGGAGCCAGGAGCGGATTTTTTTTCCGGGTCGGAGGCATACTCTGACCGCAAATTCCGGCCCATTATGTTTCCCCCCTGGGCATGTCCAGAAACAGCATCTATTATCATCAATTTCCTATATTGACATGCACAAGTACAAATTCATAATCCGCTGAACAGCAACTCCAATGAAAACACTGCATGAGTAATAATAGGGCTAAGGCTAACTACTGCAATTTTCTGGAAAACGAATTGCATCCAAGTTAAGGGTAATCCAAATCTGTGAACTAAGCCCTCGGGATATGAGTGTAACGTTCTTTCAAACTGAAGATATAAAGGATAGGTGAAGGATTGTGATTCCAGGATTGCTCCACGTTATTAACAGTACCATGGACAATATTAAATCATTTAATACATTTATCTTCTATACTGGAACTTAAAAATCATGTGAATTCAACAGCAATTTTTGATTGTGGGGTAAATTTTAACTTTCACTGCCAGCCAAAAAACTGATGGTAGTGAATTGGCCGCCCATTACAGACCCCTCCCAATTTTCCTTTCCATTGACGGGGTGTCTAACGGGTGGTCGATCTGCAACTGACTGTTTGCCGTCCAGCAGTGAAAGTTAAAATCTATCCTCCTGCATACAAATCTGCCAAATTGAGAACATTAGAAAATTAGTTCCCTGCTACCTAGGGGGCATCTAGGCTGAGCCTGATTCGGTTTGCATATAGATTTTCTCAGCAAGGGATGCTGAAGAACCATCAGGAATGAGAACCCAAGGAGGGTTTTGTCCTCTCTAAATAATGAGTACTGAGGCCGACGTAGCAATCCTACTCCCATAACATCTTAGATCAATACATTCAACACAGATCAACCATTGAGAGAGTTCCTTTTCGTTATTCTTAAATCAATCCTTAAGCCTGCTTTGCAAACAATCACTAATCAGTATTCACATCAACGGGATATGAACATACCATTAAGTTAGCCACCTGCACTAAAAATCTGGAAAAATTAAATACAGTTTCCAAGGCAGCTCCAAATCTACAGGTATGTCTATAAAAGATCACAACTGTGCCAAAGTCTCGATTACGTATCATAACGTGCACCAAGTCCCGTTCACCCATCACTCCTGTGATCGCTGACCTACACTAGTTCCCAATCCAGCAATGCAGCAAATTAAAAATTCTCATCCTTGTGTTCAAATCCCTCCATGGCCTCGCCCCTCCCTATCCTTGTCCAGCCCTACAACCCTCCGAGAACTCGGCATTTCTTCAATTCTGTCCTATTGTGTAGCTCCGATTTCTTTCTCTCCACCATTGGTGGCCGTGCCTTCAGCTATCTAGGTCCTAAGCTCTGGAATTCCCTCCCTAAACCACACTCTCATCCTTTAAGAGGCTCCTTAAAATCTACCTCTTTGACCAAGCTTTTGGTCACCTGTCCTAATATGGCACAGTGTCAAATTATGTACGATAGCACTCCTGTCTAGTGCTTGGAGACGTTTTACTCAGTTAAAGGAGCTATATAAATGCAAGTTGCTGTCGTATGCACAGAATATCACATTGGTCTTAACTTCACCAAATATTGTTCCTTCAATTTTCTCGCCTTCTACCTGATAATATATAACATGTTAATTAACCCTTAATTGATCCCTACTCTTTGTCAGTTCACAGGTGCTAATTGGGAACTGTGGTACAAAGGGAACAGAATCAATGTCAGTCCTAAAATGAACCCGAAGATAATGACACGCTGTTACCATTGACAGCTGATAAGGCCTTTGTTAAAATCCATTTTCTTAAAGTCCAAAACTGTGAGTACATTCTTCGAATGTTAGCCATATTCATATACTATTGGGATTATAGGCAAAAATGTTAGTTAATTTTTATGCAGATACTCCAGTGAAACATTCAGTAAACATTTGAAAAACACCAGTAAAGCAAAAGCAATATTTTCAGACTCTTGTTGCCCTTTATTTTTTATTTGTTTTTCTCCACCTAAATTTAGTCACCCCATTTGGACTAAATTTAATGCTCCAAACTGGGGGCAAGTAATATATCCTAGACCTTTGCAATACTGCTTTGCAGCCAGCCACAAAGGTATAAGGATAGTTCAAACTACTCACTTCATTTTTTTCTCCACTTAGTGCTTTTGATCTTTAATAGCCTGCCTGATATCACATAACTGGACAGAAATTTTTAATCCAGGTATATACAGTACACATTTGGAAGATACCTGGTCCTGAGGCCCAATCTTTGGAGCCATATTTAGGGGAGAGGAGCAGTCGCTCTTGCTCCAGACATATGTGGAGGTCTGTACAAACTTCTTATTTATCTGTCTATATCAAATCATCAATAATTATCACAGACCTTCACGCTGCAAGTAAAATCTTTTATGTATGACTTCTTATCTATCTTTGAACAAAATTTCAAATGGATGTGTACGCTATCCAAATTTAGCATCCAGATCATCCCAACACCCATCCCCGCCCACTCTGCTGCCGTGCTGTTCCACCCACGTCAGTGACATGCGCAGCAGCCGCTCGCGCATCATGCTCCCTCACCTGCTTCAAAAAACATACAGTCCTGCTTTCAACTCTCTAGATTTGGGGTCTTCTGCCGCTATCCTATTTTTTGGTGCACGCTGCTCAAAAATGTATTGATTTAGTAATTCACCGGTGCTTGTTTCTCAATTAATTTATTAGTTCAATTGTGTCAACGTCTTAATTAATTAATTTGCCAATTCCTGCCTCTTTATTAATGCATTGGCGCCTCGTTTCCTATGAATTTATTAATGTATACTTGCTGCTCTGTTCACATATTGATTGGCTGGGGGGGGGGGTGCGCATTGTTCTATTCAGTTATTAATTCACTGATGCCCACTGCATGAAAGGCTTTAGTTATGAAATTGGGGTTCTTTTCATTAGAACAAGAAAGTTTGAGCGGAGATCTAATAGAGGTGATCCAAATGATGCCAAGTGTTAGAAATTAGGGATACTTAAATGTATACAGTTATGCAAATGAAAGTGTGACACGAATAATACTGTGTTTAGATGATTGTATTAGAGCTCGAGACAAGTATGGGGTTAATGTATAAGTTGTGTTTTACTGGAAAACTTGCGAAAATGTTATAGCATTCCACACAGTGGCAGTCACATATGACCTTGTTTCCCGGGCTAGCTGTCTGCTGTGTGTGTGCACTAGGAAGGCTGCTGCCTGTATTTTTAATTTGCCCATATGTTTCTCCCATTACCGCTAACAGAACTGCTTGAGAAGATATGTAGAAGTTAATTAAGTATAAGAACATAATATAGAAGGAATTTATAGGCGTTAATGTATCATCTCAGGATAGAAATGTATCTGTTAGGTTAGGGGGAAATAGTTTGAATAGTGGCTGGCTGAGTAGACAGCTCTAGCATGGGCCTCTGTGCCTGGTACACACTGGCTGCACCAGGGAGGACAAGGATGGGAGAGATAAGAGGAATTCAGATGGATGGGCCTTCAGAATGTATAAACAGGAAAGGCATGTGAGGAAAAGCATAAGGCTCCTTAAGGGAGGATTTTCATTTGTAAGTTTAGACAAAGAACTCAACATGCCATTGGGCACCTTGTTTTATGGGGAACCTCCATAAGTTAGGTGGTCTTGTCAATATTCCACCACAAGTCCACCCCTAAAAAGAGAATAAAAGACATGAAAAACCCACAGTACAGATGGTGGAGTGAAGAGCTTCCGAGAGTGGAGCGATGGTCTAACAGTCTTCCGAGAGTGGACCCATGCTGACCCTAGTCTAACAGTCTTGGCGGTTCTAGAAGAGGGAAAAAGAGGGAGAAAGGCCGTAAGCTGAAGAACTGTTTGCGCACGCCAGCCGTCTGTCTGATCGGGTCCGGTACCAGCTACTCATCATGGTCGTATGTTTTTGCTGTATAACTAGTGTGTTATATTCCATCTTAAACTCCGATTAAACACAATATACCCACCATATTGGTTTGCACTCGATCCTGATTATTTGAAAGATCAGAGATAAGTTAATCTCAACACAAATTTTCAAAAAGTAAATCAGGAAATATTATTTCCAATGATCGATGAGTCAGTAACGAGAAGGCATATATTTAAGATCATTAAAAGCACTAAGGGAAAGGCAATGAGATTTGTTTTAATAGTTTCATTAGGACATGCAATGCTGTACCAGAAATAGGTGAAGCAGAATCCATAACAGCTTTTAAAAGGGAAGTGCATAAATATTTGAAAAATAACAGGGTATGGAAAAGGGCAGTGGAATGGGGTTGGGGGGGATAGTTTTTTTTTAGGGAGCCATCATAGACACAATAGATAAATGCTATAAATGTCTTTGATTCTATGTTTCATTAAGTTATTAATTCACTGGTACCCACAGATCTACCAATTTCTTAATTAACTGATGACCAGTGTTCCATAAAATTGTTTGCTTTAAAAATTTGTTCCTGGGATGTGGGTGTCGCTGGCAAGGTCAGCATTTGTTCCCCAACCCTAATTGCCCTCGAGAAGGTGGTGGTGAGCCGCCTTCTTGAACCGCTGCAGTCCGTGTGGTGAAGGTACTCCCACAGTGCTGTTAGGGAGGGGGTTCTAGGATTTTGACCCAGCGACGATGAAGGATCGGTGATATGCTTCTAAGTTAGGATGGTGTGTGACTTGGAGGGGAACTTGAGGTGGTGGTGTTCCCATGCGCCTGCTGCCCTTGTCCTTCTAGGTGGAAGAGGTCGCGGGTTTGGGAAGTGCTGCTGAGGATGTCTTGGCGAGTTGCTGCAGTGCATCTTGTAGGTGGTACACATTGCAGCCACGGTACGCCGGTGGTGGAGGGAGTGAATGTTTAAGGCGGTGGATGGGATGCCAATCAAGTGGGTGGCTTTGTCCTGGATGGTGTCAAGCTTCTTGAGTGTTGTTGGAGCTGCACTCATCCAGGCAAGTGGAGAGTATTCCATCACACTCCTTACTTGTGCCTTGTAGATGGTGGAAAGGTTTTGGGGAGTCAGGAGATGAGACACTCGCTCTGACCTGCTCTTGTTGCCATAGTATTTATGTGGCTGATCCAGTTAAGTTTCTGGCAAATGGTGATCCCCAGGATGTTCATGGTGGGGGATTCGGCGATGGTAATGCTGTTGAATGTTAAGGGGCGGTGGTTAGACTCTCGCTTGTTGGAGATAGTCATTGCCTGGCACTTCTGTGGCGCGAATGTTACCTGCCACTTATCAGCCCAAGCCTGAATGTCGTCCAGGTCTTGTTGCATGCAGGCATGGACTGCTTCATTATCTGAGGAGTTGTGAATGGCACTGAACACTGTGCAGTCATCAGCGAACATCCCCATTTCTGACCTTAAGTTGGAGGGAAGGTCATTGATGAAGCAGCTGAACATGGTTGGATCTGGGACACTGCCCTGAGGAACTCCTGCTGCGATGTCCTGGGGCTGTGATGATTGACCTTCAACCACCACAACCATTTTCCTTTGTGTTAGGTATGACTCCAGCCAGTGGAGAGCTTTCCCCCCTGATTCTGATTGTCTTCAGTTTTACTAGGGCTACTTGATGCTACATTTGGTCAAATGCTGCCTTGATGTCAAGGGCAGTCACTCTCACCTCACCTTTGGAATTCAGCTCCTTTGTCCATGTTTGAACCAAAGCTGTAATGAGGTCGGGAGCCAAGTGATCTTGGTGGAACCCAAACTGGGCATCAGTGAGCAGGTTATTGGTGAGTAAGTGCCGCTTGATAGCACTGTCGATGACACCATCCATCACTTTGCTGATGATTGAGAGTAGACTGATGGAGTGGTAATTGGCCGGATTGGATTTGTCCTGTTTTATGTGGACAGGACATACCTGGGCAGTTTTCCACATTGTCGGATAGATGCCAGTGTTGTTGTAGCTGTACTGGAACAGCTTGGCTAGAGGCGTGGCTAGTTCTGGAGCACAAGTCTTCAGCATGACAGCCAAGATGCTGTCCGGGTCCACAGCCTTTGCTGTATCCAGTGCACTCAGCCGTTTCTTGATATCACGTGGAGTGAATCGAATTGGCTGAAGACTGGCTTCTGTGATGGTGGGGACCTCAGGAAGAGGCTGATATGGATCATCCACTTGGCACTTCTGGCTGAAGATGGTTGCAAACGCTTCAGCCTTGTCTTTTGCACTCATGTGCTGGGCTCCACTATCATTGAGGATGGGGATATTCATGGAGACTCCTCCTCCCGTTAGTTGTTTAATGGTTCACCACCATTCACTCATTAGTGCCTGCTGCTCTGTCAGTTTGCTGAAGCCATTGACATTTTACTTTTAAAATTAATTCTTCCATTCCTGCTCCACTCCCTGCTCTAATACTCTATTACTGGGACCGATTGCTAGTTGTGTGTGGAGTAGATAAGCTCTGCTGTAATATTTTCATCAGTATCTTTTCACTGTTGAGTGGTCATGCTAGTTTGTGGTTCTGAAGGATGCAATGAAATGATGAATCACTGAAAATGAAGGTTTGCAACCATGCGAACAGTAACTGTCATGAACCAAATTAAGCAAATGGTTAAAGGAAACAGGGAATTAACCTTATTCTCCCCACCCCTCCCTGCCTCCGGCCACCCCCGAGCAGGAACAAACCCCCCACCCTCGTCCAACAAATCGGGCCTAATCCTGCCTTGAGCAGAAATTTACCCCTCCACCCAACAAAAATCAAACTGCCCCTTCAGTGAGAATCAACTTGATTATTCTAGCACCTCATCCAGAAGCAACTCAGCAACAACCCGCGCGCTGAGACAAAATCTTACCCTCGGAAACATTTCCTCATTCCCTCCCTCTCCTTGGAGAAGAAAAACCTGCAGAGAGATGGAATTGGGCTCTGGCACACATGCCACCCAACCCTTCCACATCAACCTTTGCAGTCTCTCCCATACCTCTTGCCTCCTCCTCTCCCCATCCCAATCTCCCTCATTTCCTACCTGCATCCGGTTATCCCACCCCTTTCCAACCTGCTTGACCTGAATATTGGTTGTGGGTTCAAATCCCACTCCAGGTTCTGGAGCACAAAAATCAGGTTGACACTCCAGTGCACGACTGAGCAAGTGCTGTACTGTCGGATGAGACATTATTAATTGGGCAAGTATGGGTGTATTACAGAATTTTTTGTTCCAAAGATTACCTACCTTTGTGTTTAGGATTTATAGCACAAATAGTGGGTTCAGGCCTAATCAGCCTTCGCCCCTGGCACTGCCACCCATTTCCCCAGCTTGCCTCTTCGGCTCCATGACAGTCCTCAGCAGCGCCTCTCCAGTTCCCTTATCTGCACTGCTCTCCTATGGAGCTCTGCACTGCTTTGCACAAAAGCTGGCTTTTTACTTTTTGAAGTGTTGATTGCACTTAGAATGGAATTACTGAAGTTGGAAAGCACATTATAAGGGAGATGAGGACTTTGAAAAGCCCGTTTTCACAGTTCAGTGCAGGAGCCAGTGAAGAACACACACGAGACTCTTTGGGCTGGATTTTCATTAAGCTGTCGGGAAGGAGGCGGGACTACAACTTTTGGGTTTTAGTCCCGCCTCCATCGACGTCCGGCCAATCAACGCGATTTTCCCTTGATTGACCTTGTTGAGCCTGCCCAGCGGGCTCAGCAGGCCAATTAAGGGCCACCCGGCAACAGGTGACGTCACAGACTGAAATTTCATCTGTCAGGACGTGCTGACAGATGAAATATCAGTGTTTCACAGCTGTTTGAAGCTGTCAAACACTGACAGTCTGACTTCTAACCTGAGTCCTTCTATGTAGATACAGTTAGAACTGTCACCGGCACTGAAAGCTGTCACTTTTGACAGATCGCAGCCGTTCAGCTTTCAGTTCCGGCTGAGTGATGGACTCCCAACGCCTAGAGGAAGAAAGGCTGTTAAGGTAAGTACAGGTAAGTAAAACTTCATTACACACTTTAGACACACCAAACACACTTACCTTTGCACTCATGCACCCATCACTCACCTGAACACCGACATCGCGACCCCTCCAAGTCCTTCAACCCGACGGCCCACCTGCTCTAACCTGGCGTGGTTTGGAGCCGTCGGGAATCCCATACGACACCCCTCAAAATAGGGATTAGGCTAAAAACTGCCTGCTAACTACCTGTTAACAGGCAGTTAATTGGCACTAATCCCTTCCTGCCTCGGGTCGGCAGGTCCCAGTGTGGGGCGGGTACCCGCCTCCCTTGAAACTTACGTGGAGGCGGGTTTTGGACGGGATGGTGTCAGGACCCCCGAATTCGGGATTTTTGCCCCCCACCGCATGCCTGAAAGCCCGCCTCACGGCACACTGAAAATCTGGCCCTTTGTGTTTTGAGGTTAGGCTGCTGCCAGATGGGAGGTAGAGAAACAAAATGGTGAAAGGAGACGGTAGAATAAGGTGAATGGGAATTGTCAGGACAGAAAAGGAGATGAAAGGTCTAGGGAATTGAAGTTAATCTTCTGGCATGCAGACCATGGTTAGAGGAGGTCACCTCTTCTGCTACAAATTATTTGTTAGTCAGTAATTGTTCTGGACCAATGAAAATTTTATGTGTGCAGATAGCACCCTCTGGTGGTGGTTATTGTGTTAACAGTTTGTATGCTGGAAAGGTCATCTGATCTTTCTTCCTGTGTGAGGTCATTTGACCTTTGTTCCTTTCTTCCTGTGAGAGGTCATTTGACCTTCCTATCATTCTTCCTGTTGACCCCAGGAAGCAGTTTTGCTAGGAAGAACCTGACTTGAGTAATGGAGAATCTGCCATGAGAGGTTCCATTCACAATCAAATGTAATCTGATTTCATATGTTAGGCCAAGCGCAATATCTGTGAGTATCTTTGTTCCTTAGCATAATAGCAACGTTGTCAGAGTAATATTTTGATAATACTGTTTATAAAAGGTTAATATTTGATAGTTACAGAAGTTAGTTCAAATGTTAGTTAGTTATACAATTAGTCCATTCTACTGTTGTAAATATGTTTATATCTTATGTAATATCGAATGTATAATACTCAGATTATGTACAAAACATACTTTGTCTTTGTTTACAGTTTCACAAATTTGTTCAAGTAAAGCTTCAAAACAGCAACCGGCTTCAGAAGAATTATTTTTGAATAAGTGTTTAACTTGCTGGATAACTAGATAGGAGCACATCTAGCGCAGCCAGTACAGTAATCTTTTAAATATTAATTGAACTTTGAATTACTCCTAACTTTTATTTTCTTCTTTATGGTCCCAATTTATTTAATTAATTCACAGCAATCCTGATTAATCCAATTAAATTAATGCACTGAATTGTCGAGTTATTTAATGCCTCCCCTAAATTTTTTACTTTAAGGCTCAGTCCATTTCAACATTCTGGGCTTCGACTGGTAATTTTCACCTGATCAGTCGAACCGTTTCCAACCACATCCCGAGCCTGTGCAGTCTGCAGAATTCCCCAGCATGCAACAGTACATTTGTGTGAGTTTATGCACAGGATGTGCCCCTTCATCATGTGATGATTTGTGAATGTCATTGCTTTTTCTCAAAGGACTCTGAAAAAAATTCCCCAAGCTTCATTTCAATCAAGTTTCATTTATAATATTAACTGCTTCTTTTCTATTATGATCTGCTCACTTAAACAAGATTTGATTAACACATCTGTGATTGGCAACAGCTGTTGCCCTGTTTGACACAGATAGCAAAATGTATCAAGAATGTATTATTTTTTCATTAAAAAAAGTAAAAAATTTAGTCGGAAAAACTTTTTCATCTGGAACTTAATCAAGACAAGTTTTTGAATTAAAAACTGGGCAAACAATGAACTTTTCATTTTTTTGAGAGTTCATTTTTGTTTGCTCAGGGAAATGTGTGTTTATTAAAAATTGTTTAAGTCAGCAAACTCGGCAATAGTGCACTAAATTATTTAAGGCAGAAATGTAAAGACAGGAACCAGCTGATGAAGAGAAAACAGTATTGGGGATGCGGGGTGGGGTGCCTAACGGCACAGAAGAGATTGCAGATGCCTGGCATGCTCATGGCATGCATAAATGTGATCCTGAGCACACCTTCTTAAAATGGCCAATGTGTCAATTCAAGAGTTTTCCTGAAGGATCTGGGAGAAAAATGAACTCTTTCAAACAGCCACTATAATTGTAGGAACCTTTTGCAACTTTGCTTCATATAAGTAGATTTGACTAGTAGTTGTAGCCTGTGGGTCTCATGTTTGATCGTTTCTACCTTCTGGATTGACAGAGGACATGGTGAGAAGCCTGCACAAGCTTCAATGGACTGGATTACTGATAAATAGGGTAACCGTTAGCCCAGGGTTACCTAGCTCAGAAAAGCCAAAAGTGAAAGAGGCAGTTTTCAAATTGTAAGAGAATTATCCACTTACAGAAATGGGCATCAGATCATGTGCATGAGAAAATGGTGTTAGTAAAAATCCAGAACCATAATAGGTTTATTCCATTTTTGCCAAGTTGTTTTTTTTTTTGCCAGTGGCAAGTATTATGGAGGACAGTGCTGGTGTCGGGATTCTGTAATGTAATCTCAGGACTTAAAATGATAGAATAGCTCTTCAGTTCAACTGAAAGGATATTGGGTTTTCTTTCATTGGATGTTGTAGTGGAATGCCACACCTTGGGCTACACATGATATTCTTCAGGTCAAATGGCATCAGCCCCTGTAACTATGATATTACTGCACAATGTTCAACTTCCTCACATCATCCAAGACCACATTAAAAAAATGATTATAAACACTCAAGATATTAATGTACCAAATACCTATAGGTTTCTTTAAATAACTCATTCAAAAAAATTCCCATCTCCATTTCTAACTGTCTTCAACAGGCCGCATTCAAACTATAATTATGTACTTCATTAAAAAACTAACTCTGTTAAATTACAGAAAAGCAGTGTATTTTATAACTTTTTTTTAAACTTAGGAGTTATATGGCAGGAATTCTTAGTGAGATTATATTTATCAGCTATTTTTATGTTGCTGTCACAGTTTAGATATCGTCCATAATTTGCTGTCAAAATATTGGTGAGGTTAATGCCTTTGCCATTATTTGTACACAAATGGTAAAGCAACTTTAGACGAGGGGCAGATGCACAGTTAAACTCCAAAATCAAAAAGTTGTTGTCTGAGTTGCACCACTCCACCATCAGCTTTGTAAGAATAGCATCTCGCTGTCTGCCTCACCACTGACATGCATTGAATCACATTGAAGTTGCTGTATTTGCACAGCAGATACGAACTAAACTCGCCACAGAAAGTTAAGTGTTGTCCATTTCAGTCTAAGTACCCTTTTAATGACATGATAAGTGTTAATTACTGCCAGTCAACTTCTCTGGCATCAAAAATTAACGATTACAAGTGTGAAGTCCTTCAGGTTTTAATTGTGGGAGATTTTTTTTTAAATGTATTCTAAATTAAAACATTTCTTTTTGCTTTTCCTTTCTCTCTTTCTTAATCCAATCTATCTTTCCCTCTATTTCTCTATCTGTGCCGGATTAGACATTGAATTTACCCACTCTAATTTACACTTCCTTCTCAGTCCTTGTGCTGTTAATTTCACAATGCTTCAAATCTGATTGGTGAATGAGATACACAGTTGCATGCCCTGTTCACTCAGGTCCCAGATGCCCTGTTTCCCTCATTGTGATGTTATCAGCTTGCACTTTCAGCAACTTACCACGCAAAAAATTAAAAAAACTAAAAGTGCAAGGGCAAGTCTAACTAAAAACAGATGCCATTAGATGCTACAGCAAATTATGGCCAGTCATCTACCCAACAGAATTTACTGCCTTATATTACACTATTTCTTTTTTTAAATGGTGATATTTCCTCTTCAACACCACAGTTAGTCCAGATTTGTTTCTTCCGCCAGGGAGTAGTACACACCCTAGCAAAGTTTTCTTCAAATGTTAAAGCACAGGTTACCCCACTCAGCATCAAGATTAACAAAATTTTACTGTGATGTACCAATTATTAATAATGTGTCCTTAAAGAAACTTTTCACAATAAAGTCATTTCCCTCAATGAAATATTTTAGTGATGATAAAGTAATGCTAGAGGAAATCTTACCAGAACAGTTTGTTTGAAAATTCTTAATCATGATGGAAAGGTCACATTTACAAAATGATAAAACTAACACTCAAAGAAACTGAAGAATCATGGCCCAGAAATTGCGGTCGGAGCCGTACCTCCGGAGTACGCCTCTGACCCATGAAACAATTACCAAAGGACCTCCTGGCGCCCAGGCTGCGAAAAGTTGTGGTCTCAGGCCTCCAGGCGGAGGGCAGCGCAATGGCCCAATGATCCCAGGGACACAGGCGGCTCGGAAGCATACCTGGGATCACGTGGGCCCAGTCCTCCAATGACAAAAGAGAATTCCATTTCAATCATTTACGAAGGGAATCCCCGAATGCTATGCAATGGAATCCCCAAATCTAATGATTATACAATGTACAGAATTGGAATTTCATTCATAAGTTCCTTCGTTGGAAATCCAGGATGCTTCCCGTGTCCTGGACAACCACGTGTGCGGGAGGTGTCATCAGCTGGAGGAGCTCGAGCTCCGGGTTTCGGAGCTTGAGCAGCAGCTGGCATCGTTGCGGTGCATCCGCGAGGCTGAGAGCAACATGGATAGCACGTTTCAGGAGGTGGAGGATATTCCGATCCCTACGGATGGGTATGCGCTGTGTACCCACCCGTAAGGACATCGGAAATGCCGGTTTCAGGCATGCACTGAACATGCGCTGAAAACCGGCATTTCCGATCTGTCAAAAAAGCTCTTGACAGATCCTTCGGCTGCCCGGAAGAAGGGCCTGTGCGGGCGGAGAGTTCCGCTTTTTGGAGACCCTCCGCCCACAGAAAACACTCACAATTCTTGCGCCTGGTAAAAGCCTGGCCTGCTTTTACCAGAATAAGAGTTGAAAAAAGTTTAAAAAAAACATTTTTCACTGATTTATCATTTTAATTAAAATACTTTAAAAAAAAAGTTTATTTTTAGCCCTGTTAAAAACTTTAATTATTTTATTCAAAAATTTAAATTTTTGTTTAAAATAGTTAATTTATGTAATTTCAAGTCATTTTAAAAATGTGATTTAAAAAATTTTTTATTTGAAGTTTTACTATGCTTTTGGGGGTGATCTCCATTCATATATTTGACAGGTCTCCCTGTCAAATGTATGAAGGGAGATTCCCTTCTCTGATTGGCTCCACATAACCCACATGATCCCAGGGAAGCTGCGAACTACCTGCGCCTCTGGGATACGTGGGCTCTGCACACCGGCAGTTTGGAGAGGCCCAGCAGCGGAACTCTACGCCTCCCGGGAGCCCTCAGGTAAGGGCGCAGGTTTTTCCAGATCGCAGCCCGCCACCCGCGGGAGGCCTGCGATCGGAAAATCTGGGACATAGAGTACAAAAGTGTGGAAATTATAATGAACCTGTATAAAACACTGGTTCGGCCTCAACTGGAGTACTGTGCCAAATTGTGGGCACCACACTTTAGGAAGGATGTGAAGGCCTTAGAGAGGATGCAGAAAAGATTTACGAGAATGATTCCAGGGATGAGGGACTTCAGTTACATGGATAGACTGAAGAGACTGGGGTTGTTCTCCTTAGAGCAGAGAAAATTAAGAGGAGATTTGATAGAGGTGCTCAAAATCATGAGGGGTCTGGACAGAGCAGGTAGAGAGAAACTGTTCCCATTGGCAGAAGGGTCAAGAACCAAAGGACACAGATTTAAGGTGATTGGCAAGAACCAAAGGCAACATAAGAAAAAACTTTTTTACGCAGCGAGTGGTTAATATCTGGAATGCACTGCCTGAAAGGGTGGTGGAGGTAGATTCAATTACGGCTTTCAAAGGGGAGTTGGATAAGTACCTGAAAGAAAAAATTTTGCAGGGCTACGGGGAAAGGGCGGGGGAGTAGGACTAGCTGAGATGCTCTTGCAAGGAGCCGGCACAGGCTCGACGGGCCAAATGACCTTCTTCCATGCTGTAGCCATTCTATGATATACATCGTGAACCCACATTCTATAATATTAGGGCAGTCTTCATATCATACATGTTCTAAACTCAAGTCATGCAATAATGGAGTAATCAGCACTTGGACAACCTACAAATATATTGGAACATATTTGCAAAGAAATATAGAACACTATTCAGCATATTTTTCAACTTAATCCAACTCTCAAATATTAAGACGACCTGTGGAACATTATTTATATTCCACCCATCGCATGGACTATAGTTCACTCAATTTTCTTGCTTGTACGTTTTCAGGTCATTGCCTTTGTGGGATATAAATCACTTTTATTTACCCAAATAGATATGGCCAATAACATCATATGATGAATGGTTGTGTCAGGTTTTTGGGATACAGGAGTTAATCCATATATTTGAAATAATCCGACCAGAATTACTTTCCCCACAAGCAGCTGAAAATGAAATTCACATAGGTATGTCATTATCAGCATTTGAATATTTATACCCACAGCAAGTGTTGCCAAATAACCCCTTCTGAGCTGCCTGCAGTGTCTGTAGCACAAATCACACTCATGCTACAGCTGATACAACAATAAAAAAATCTTATACTTAGTCAACAACCAAAGCATCTCGTCATGATGGCATAACTTAAAAGCAGTCTGCTCAGAATGTGAAAGGACCACCATACCAAGACCAAGCACTTTGCTGCTTCAGGGCAAGTTTACTTTTAAACAAAACAACTCAGAACCCAAAAATAATTGTTATACAAAGAGTACCACATGAGACAATGTTGGATACAATGCTTATTCCACTCTATATATACTCATAATAACTTTGTCGTTCATGAGTTATGCTGCCTCCTTCATGCCTGAAAAAGCATTTAAACAATTCACAGATCAAAAGACTGCTTTAAAATATATTGGGCCGTATTTTCAGATCGGAGGCCTCCGATCTAGAAAAAAAATCTACGGACTTACTTGAGGGGTCCCGAGGTCCAGACACTTCTGCTCCTGGGCCTCTCCAATTCGAAATGTGCAGGGTCCATGTATCCCAGGGGCGCATGCGGTTCGCAAGCATTCCTGGGATCACGTGGGTCATGGGGAGCCAATCAGATAAGGGAATCTCCCTTCATACACTTGACAGATAGACCTGTCAAATATATGAATGGAGATCACCCCAAAAACACTGTAAAACATTAAATAATTTTTTTTAATTACATTTTTAAAATTAGTTGAAATTACAATAAATTAAATATTTTAAACAAAAATTTAATTTTTTGAAAAAAATATTTAAAGTTTTTTACGAGGTTAAAAATAAACTTACCTTTTTTAAAAGTATTTTTAAATGATAAATGAGTGGAAAAAAAGTTTTCTTTTACCAGGTGTAAGATTTCTAAGGGTTTTCTGCGAGCGGAGGTTCTGCAGAAAGCGGAACTATCGCCCGCAGAGGCCCTTCTCCAGGGCAGGCGTCTGACCTGTCAAGAGCATTCTTGATAGATCGGAAATGCCGGTTTTCAGCGCATGCGCTTGGCATGCTTGAAACTGGCATTTCCGATGTCCCTACGGGTGGGTACATAGCTCGTAGGGATCGGAATATACGGCCCAATAGATATTAATTAAAAATGCATTGCCCAATTTAAAATAATGGGTATGCTAGTGGGCAACATAATAATGTGAAATACATATTTTGTATGTACAGTAGGGGTTTCACTGTTCTCAAAAAATCAGGGTTGGCATGAACCCCTTCTGTGGCTGGCAAATACCAAGCCATTATTTTACGTCAAGTTATATTGTAAGATGTAATGTATATATGTTATAGTTTGTTGTTGATGGTTGGGTGAGTCTTTTTACATTCAATCCTTTATCTATGACCTTGTCCTCACAATTAATAAAGCAAATTGCTTTGTATGAGATATTCAGAGTGCCAATAATTTTCTCTCCCAATTATAACCATGCAGAATATCTGAGTGTTAAGGATACTTTGAACTGTGTTAATGCTATTGGACATATTCCAGTACAGGTTTAACACAATTGTAAATGATTACTGCTATTGAACTGAAAATTCTCAATTTAGCCAATTCATTGGGGATGACCTGATTAACTTCTGTTAGAAAAGCTATGCTAAATGAGATTATGTTCAGGTTCCATCATGTACTGAGGATTCCATTCTGTGATTAAAAGACAGTGACCTAGAAATTCGATGATGCTGCACACAGTTTACAGGCGCAAAACAGGTGCCAAAGCATCCAATATGGTGTGTGGCTTGCACATTCTGAGCCAGAAGTGTGCCGGCCGCCATATTGGTGTAGGCATCAAAAGAGGCGTCCATTTGCAAATAAGAGGCCTAATGCCTGGTTTATGCCTCCTTTATCAAAGTGGTTTGCCCTGAATGCAGCCGACATCCATAAACGTTCTGCTGCAGGCCACCACCGATAAGGTACATTTAAAACAAAATGCTTACCTGTACGTGGAACTGGGAGGTGCAGGAGTGCTGCTTCTAGCTCCACATTAAAACCACGGAGTGCTGCCAGCCACCACTCGACCCCCATCTCGATCGCTACAATGGCTCCCCCCCCCCACTACCAGTCGCAGCCCCCCCTCCTTCCCCGTCTCGATCGTCCACCATAGATGTAACTGAACAGTAATTGATTTTTGATGTTTGAAGAACTGTAACTTACATTCTTTCAAAAAAACTAACTGAACAATGTTAACCTTGGGGTGGAGTTTCCACTTGTTGACGCTAGAACATCAGTGCAATCTGGGCAAAATTGGCCAAACCAGCGCAAAAGAGCGGGGAATTTTAAACGCAAGTGAGTTACGCGTGAAACTACTTACATTGGTGTTTTCTGCCATCTTTTAATTTGGATCAAGCCCCACCCACAAAATTGGCTGTGCCCCAAGTCAAAATTACGAGATTGCACTGGTTCGGGAAGGTTCTTCAAATTGCGCTAATTTTCTTAGGCGCAGAGACACATTTTATTCTATTTTTCATATAAAAAAATATTAAATTTACTAAGAAACTCACTAGTGTACACCAATGGAACTATTAAATGGTTCAGTATACTTTTTTAAAGTCATTTTCAATTATTTTAAATTCGGTTACTTCCAGGTGGATGACGGGACACTCTTATTTAAAACGCTTATTTTTGGTGATAAACTCATTTTCAGCTGTATTAATAAAACTGCACCAGGTTACTATTCTTCAATAGATAAAGAATACTCTTAACGGAAAGAAAAAAAATTGCATTGTATTACGCTGCCCGATTGCGCTGGTTCATGGAACAGTTTACGGTTGTGATTATGCAAATTAATTTTAGTGGAAACCTGAACTGTAACCTAACCAGCGCAATTTCAAATGCCTTTCGGGCACAATTTACAAATTGCGGCCAAAGCGGAAACTTATGGTTTTAGTGAGAATATGGAACTGAAAGAAATTAGTATTAGTAAAAAAAATAGCACTGGAGAAATGAATGGGACTGAAAGCCGATAAATCCCCTGGACCTGATGGACAACATTCTAGCATTTTGAAAGAGGTGGCAATAGAGATAGTGGATACATTGGTTGTCATTTTTGAAAATTCCATAGATTCTGAAACCGTTTCCGCGGATTAGAAGGTAGCAAATGTAACCCCATTGTTTAAGAAAGGAGGGAGAGAGAAAACGGGGAACTACAGACCCGTTAGCCTGACGTCAGTAGTAGGGAAAATGCTAGAATCTATTATTAAGGACGTGGTAACAGGACACTTAAAAAATAATAATAGGATTGGGCAGAGTCAACATGGATTTATGCAAGGGAAATCGTGTTTGACAAATCTGTTGGAGTTTTTTTGAGGTTGTAACTAGCAGAAGAGATAAGGGGATGTGGTGTATTTAGATTTTCAGAAGACATTCGATAAGGTGCCACGCAAGAGGTTATTAAACAAAATGAGGGCTCGTGGGATTGGGGGTAATATACCTGCATGGATTGAGGATTGGTTAACTGACAGAAAACAGAGAGTAGGAATAAATGGCTCATTTCTGGTTTGGCAGGCTGTAACTAGTGGGTTACTGCAACGATCAGTGCTTGGGCCTCAGCTATTCACCATCTACATCAATGATTTAGATGAGGTGACTAAATGTAATATATCCAAGTTTGCTGATGATACAAAGTTGGGAGGGAATGTAAGTTGTGAGAGGATGCAAGGAGGCTTCAAGGGGATATAGACAGGCTCAGTGAGTGGGCAAAAACATGGCAAATGGAATATAATATGGAAAAGTGTGAAGTTATCCACTTTGGTAGGAAAAATAGAAAAACAGTATTTTTTAAATGGTGAGAGATTAGGAAATGTTGGTGTTCAGAGGGTCCTGGGTCTCCTTGTACACGAATCACTGAAAGTTAACATGCAGGTACAGCAAGCAATTAGGAAAGCAAATGGTATGTTGGCCTTTATTACAAGAGGATTTGAGTATAAGAGTAAAGACATCTTACTGCAATTATATAGGGCCCTGGTGAGACCACACCTGCAGTACTGTGTACAGTTTTGGTCTCCTTACTTAAAAAATAAATTAGGAGAGCATAGAGGGGGCATGAAAAAACACTGCCGGGCAAAATAAAGGAAAATCCCAAGGTGTTTTATAAGTATACTAGCTGAAGTGCCCGGCGGTGCCGAGGCTTTTTCGAGGGCATGTGGTTGTTGGAAGAGAGAGAGAGAGAGCGACTGGGGGGGGGGGGGAAGAGAGAGAGAGAGAGAGAGCGCGACTGGGGGGGAAGAGAGAGAGCGACTAGGGGGTAGGGAGAGAGGAGGGGGGGAGGGGGGGAAGGGAGGGCGGGGGGAAAGGGGGAGGGGGGGCAGGGGGAGGGGGAAGGGAGGGGGGAAAGGGGGAGGGGGAGGGGCGGGGGCGGCGGGGAGGGGCGGCGGGGGGGGAGGGGGGCAGGGGGGGAGGGGGCAGGGGGGAGGGGGAGGGGGGTGGGGGTGGGGCGAGGGGGGTGGGGCGGGGGGGCGGGAGGGGAAGGAGGGGGGAAGGGAGGGGAAGGGGGGAAGGGAGGGCTTGAGGCTGAGAGACGGCCACGCCCGGTTGCCGGGGTAACCCTGCCGCGCCGCCCCGCCCCGCACTCTCGAGAGCCCCGCTCTCGAAGCCCCAGCCGCCCCGCCCTCCCAGAGCCCCGCTCTCCGAGCCCTGCTCTCCAAGCCCCAGCCGCCCCGCACTCCCGTTGCCGGGGTAACCCTTCCCGCTCACCAAGGCCGAGATCCGCACTCTCGAGAGCCCCGCCGCCCCCCCCCCCGCCCGAGCCGAGCGCGGAACAGAGTCTCACCTGCTCCTGCTGCGCGCGCACCCTGACCCTCGTGGCTGACGCCGTTGCCCCGGGTAACGTGACACCGGGGGGGGGGGCGGGGGGGGGGGTGGAGGAGCTTAGCAGCAGCCCAATTACCTAGCTCGGGCCTGGCTGGGCAAGAAAGGCTCAGGCTTTCAGGCCTAAGAAAAAAACGGGGAAAGGTAGGAAAAAGAATCTTCAGGTTAGATAAAATATTTACAAATGAGTGATTTATTTTAAAACAATTCAATAAATTCAATTTTATTTTGCTGGAAATGTATATTTGAAAAGAAAGACGCAGAAAACAGGAAAAAGAATGGAAGCAAGATGGCGGCGACTCACCTCGGTTCAGAACGATAAGGCCCGCCCACACACGCACCGATTGGCCCGGCGGCACACGCCAGCAACCCGGCGTACGATTGGTCGAGCTCGAGGTCACTCTGTCGCTAATGAGCGGATAATGAGATGCTAATGAGCGGAATGTTAAGGTTTTTCGGATACCGCGGGCGCGATTTTAGCCCGGCTGAAACATAAATACGCTTAAGACCGTTTTGGAAAGGTAAGCTTTCTTTCGACGTAACGCACGCGTAGGTACGCCCTGTAACTTTCGAGCGCATAGCCCGACAGACGCACACGCGATGACAGACAGAATGACAGACAGACAGAAGGACAGAAGCATCGCTTTATATATATATAAGATTAAGGGCAAGAGGATAACCAAGGGAAGAGTAGGGCCCATTAGGGACGAAAGTGGCAATCTTTGTGTAGAGCCGGAAGATGTGGGCGAGGTTTTAAATGAATATTTTGCATCTGTGTTCACTATGGAGAAGGACGATGTAGGCATAGAAATCAGGCAGGAGGATTGTGATATACTTGGACAAATTAGTATTGAGAGGGAGGAGGTACTAGCGGTTTTAGCGGGCTTAAAAGTGGATAAATCCCCAGGCACAGACGAGATATTTCCCAGGCTGCTGTGTGAGGCAAGGGAGGAGATTGCAGGGGCTCTGACACAAATTTTCAGAACCTCTCTGGTCACAGGGGAGGTGCCAGAGGACTGCTAACGTAGTACCATTATTCAAGAAGGGTAGTAGGAATAAACCAGGGAATTACAGGCCAGTGAGCCTAATATCAGTGGTAGGGAAATTATTGGAAAAAATTCTGAGGGACAGAATTAGTCTCCATTTGGAGAGGCAAGGATTAATCAAGGATAGTCAACGTGGCTTTGTCAGGTGGAGATCATGTCTAACCAATTTGATTGAATTTTTCAAGGGGGTGACCAGGTGTGTGGATGAGGGTAGTGCAGTTGATATAGTCTACATGGACTTCAGTAAGGCTTTTGACAAAGTCCCGCATGGGAGACTGGTCAAGGTGGTAAGAGCCCATGGGATCCAGGGCAATTTGGCACATTGGATCCAAAATTGGCTTAGTGGCAGGAGGCAGAGGGTGATGGTCGAAAGTTGTTTATTGACTGGAAACCTGTGTCCAGTGGTGTACCGCAGGGATCGGTGTTGGGTCCTTTGCTGTTTGTAGTGTACATTAATGATTTAGATATGAATGTAGGAGGTATGATCAGTAAGTTCGCAGATGACATGAAAATTGGTGGAGTGGTAAATAGCGAGGAGGGAAGCCTCAGGCTACAGGACGATATAGATGGGTTGGTTAGATGGGCAGAACAGTGGCAAATGGAATTTAACCCTGAAAAGTGAGATGATGCATTTTGGGAGGACTAACAAGGTAAGGGAATACACAATGAATGGTAGGACCCTAGGAAGAACAGAGGATCAGAGGGACCTTGGTGTGCATGTACATAGATCCCTGAAGGCAGCAGGACAGGTAGACAAGGTGGTTAAAAAGGCATATGGGATACTTATATTCTATGCCTCGGCTAATGAAGGCAAGAGCAGGGAGGTTATGATGGAGCTGTACAAAGTGCTAGTTAGGCCACAGCTGGAATACTGTGTGCAGTTCTGGTCGCCACACTATCAGAAGGATGTAATTGCATTGGAAAGGGTGCAAAGGAGATTCACCAGGATGTTACCTGGGCTGGAACGCTTCAGCTATGAAGAGAGACTGGACAGGCTGGGGTTGTTTTCCTTAGAGCAGAGAAGGCTGAGGGGGGACCTGATTGAGGTGTACAAAATTAGGAGGGGCATAGGTACGGTAAATAGAAAGGAACTTTTCCCCTTAGTAGAGGGGTCAATAGCCAGGGGGCATAGTTTCAAGGTAAGGGGCAGGAGGTTTAGAGGGGAATTGAGGAAAAACTTTTTCACCCAGAGCGTGGTTGGAATCTGGAACTCACTGCCTGAAAGGGTGGTAGAGGCAGGAACCCTCACAACATTCAAGAAGCATTTAGATGAGCACTTGAAACGCCATAGCATACAAGGCTACAGACCAAGTGCTGGAAAATGGGATTAGAATAGACAGGGCTTGATGGCCGGCGCGGACACGACTGGCCGAAGGGCCCCTTTCTGTGCTGTATAAAACTATGGCCTAGAAATTGGGCATAGCCCCGCTTGAGGCGTTAGAACTGGCGCTGCGCAAAGTTTATAGCCAGACGAAACTTATCGCCGCCTGGCACGATATTGGGTTGCATCGCCCCCAAAGGGGATTGAGGCGCGAATTCAGATGTTTCACGGGCCTCCTAAGGCGCAAAACTTCCGGCGCTACCCAATATCGGCGCGGACGGGCGCAGCGCAGGTGATCTCAATTACCCATAACCATGAGACTTCCAGGTGCCGGCCGGCTCTTAAAGGGGTGGGTCAGTCAGCCTCAGCTTCCACACTCAACGTCCTGTAGGCCTCAGAATCGGCGCTCGCCCTTCTCTGGCGCAAAAAACTTGGTCAGGATGGAGAAGGTGAGACAGAGAGCAGAGCGCTTCAGCACTGAGGCTCTGGACCAGTTGGTGTCTGCAGTGGAGCGCCGTCGAGATGTTCTGTATCCTGACAATGGCAGGAGGCCGAATCAAAAGGAGTACCGCCGAGCTTGGATGGGATGTTGCTCAGAGGGTCAACTCCAGCAGCATGGCGACCAGGAGCCCTGTTCAGTGCAGGAAGAAATTCAACGACCTCACTCGGATCGTTAGGGTGAGTGTTGTTTATGCAAACTTCTGATTCCCTCCATCTGCACCTGACTTCGCGCACCCTGTTGCCATGATGCCCCAATGGCCATCTGGCAGCAAGCACCCATGGCCCTTCTGGGCACACATATGGACATTTGACTCAAGGCATCATGTAAGGGCTCTTGCACCATGGGGGGGCATGAGATGATCACTCAGGGCATCATGTAACAGAACTTCCCCTTCTTTCCCCTGCAGTCCAAGGTGGCGATGATACGCAAGGACCAGCGTCGAACCGGTGGCGGACCTCCACAAGTGGTCACTCTCACGGATCTCGAGGAGTGAGTGCACCAGATTCTTGGAGGACGTCTGAGTGGTCCTGTTACCACTGCAGCTGCCGACCCCTTTGTCGACAGCGAGGGTAAGGCTCTCACCTTTTTCAGCTGTCTCCTTCCACTTGGTCCCCCCGCCAGCATGCTTTCTCAGTGTGCAGCCATGTCAGAGCCTTGCCGCCAACCTGTCCTTTTGCTAAAGCCACTCTTCCACCTCCCTGCTTTCAGATGCTGCATCACCAACTCGGGATCTGCGCCCTGAAGCTGCCAGTGCCAGTGCCTCCGGAGGCGAGGATCAGGAGGAAGCCGGACCATCCGTTCCAACCTCAGGGGAGCCTACACATCTGCAGACTGGGGATAGTAGTTCCCTGGAGGGGAGGGGGGGTGCTCTGATGATGAGCCAGTTGCCGGAACAAGCGGCCTGCAGCAACGCGAGGGGGGTAGGCAAGTTCGGCCACTGGCTCCCTGGAGGGCAAGGCAGGGAGTGATGACTGCTGCACAGAGTGCAGAGGAAGTGCGTAGCCTGGCTGAAATGAGCACCCAGGCCCGGCTCAGGCACACTGAGCTGATGGTTGCAGTGGGGAGGATGCCTCAGTCGATAGAAACACTGGCAAAGAGTGTGTTGGACTTCGGAGCAGCAATGGAGAGGACTGTCCAGGGCTTTGGGGCAGCAATGGAGAGGACTGTCCAGGGCTTCGAGGCTGCTATGGAAAGGACTGTTCAGAGCTTCAGACAATCCCTGGAAAGGTCTGTCCAGGGCTTGTCCGAGGCAGTGGAATGGACTGCTCCGGCCTTGTCCGAAGCAATGGAAAGAACTGTCCAGGGCTTCTCCGAAGCACTGGCACCTGCCACACAGGTCCTCACTGCTGCCACGCAGTCACTTGCTGGCCTCGTCCACACCCAGATTGAGGCAACGCGAACTCTCACTGCAGCCACCCTATCTGCATCAGCTAGGATCACCCCGGGCCCTTCCAGTACCATACAAGGCCAGGAATCAGTGGAGCAGTCGATTTTGGCGGATGAGCCGAACCGGTCCCCTCAGAGAGCCAGTGTGCCGTCCGACCATGGTGCAGGTGTCCTCTCTCGGCAGATGACCATTGCTCATGCCACCGCTGGTACGTCTGCAGTGCAGCTGCCACCACCTGCAGGGCACACTGCTTCCAGCCATGCTCAGATCAAGCAGCCTGCGTCCGCACCCTCTCTCGGCAGGTGACCATTGCTCATGCCACCGCTGGTACGTCTGCAGTGCAGCTGCCACCACCTGCAGGGCACACTGCTTCCAGCCATGCTCAGATCAAGCAGCCTGCGTCCGCACCCTACAAGACCAGAGGTTGTCCAGGCCGTCCCTCAGGGGCTTCTGCGCTTCCACACCGTCAGCAGGCGTCCCCCAGCCTTGACCCCGCCACTGGGGTTCAATTACGTCGGAGCAACAGAGAGGGAAGGGGTCGACCGCGAAAGAGAAGTCGTTCTCCATCAAGGGGCCAGCAGTAGAGGGAGGTGCTGAGATGTTTCCTTGGCCAAATTCAAGGACTCCCTCACCTGTTGTGATTGTTGGAAATGGTTTGTTTAGTTTTGCGGCTTTGCCGAAGAGTTAACTGTTATTTTGTTAGCTATGGTTTCTGTTGACATGACGTTGTTATGCTGGAAGGAAGGACTTTTTTGACAATAAAGAAAAGTTTTAATTTGCAATGTTACACGTTACTATTTACAGTCATGCTGGCCTTCAGAGGCTTTGAAAGATCCGAAGTGCGCAGGACGAATGACACCCATCATTCCGCCAGAGGGGCCTTGTAAGATTCGCGAAATTTTCATTAAATAATCACGTAGGAAAATAGGGTTAATAAAACAGCTTTATTGACCAAAAGAAGCTTATACAGAGAAACCTTTGATAAAAGGGCACACAAAATGGCCGCCAGACATCGTGGCCAGCTTCTGGGACCATTTGAATTTCTGTTACTGCAAGCCAGACAGGCTTGTGGATTGAGGACATTAAAAGCCCGCGGGAACCAGCTTCGGGAAGCCGAAACTCATGGAACTGAGCATACATATTGATTAGATTATAAGTACAGGACAGATTTGGGTGGCAGGATGAGACCCATCATGAAATGGGCGGATAATTGAACGAACGCTTAAACCCATTACACTGTACAAAGAGAAGCCGTTTAACAGCCATCCAGGGCAATCTCCAGACCGATCAATATACAAACCAAGTTACGGTAACAAAGCAAAGACATTATCAGCCCAGGAAGGCCAGTTCAGCTATCACCGACTCCCGTTATGAAGACAAAACACCCCTGCAGAGAGGTCTGTCCGCCAAAATTATTACAAAGACAGGACTATGATTTGGCGGGAGATAAGAATGTTCCAAAAAGTATAACTGTGGCTTGAGTAAAGTCCATCAAGGGAGTTCGACTTCGGTTAAAACGCTTCGGGACAGACTCTTCGGTTACACAGCACTTCGGTTCGGACCTTCGGAACAATTTCGGTTCGGAACGTGTTCGGGGTTCGGCCAGGCAAGGCCCGGCCATGACGGGAAGACGATGAGGGAGGCCCGGATACTTTTGTCGGGAGATCATCGACGACCCAGGCCGGAGAAGAAGACACTCAGGTCCCGGAGTGTGCATCCAGTTCAACATCACATCGGTAACGGATGCACCAGTTCTTCAACATCACATTGGTAACGGATGCTCCAGTTCTTCTTCAACATCACATCGGTAATGGATCCATCCGTGGCGAGCGCTCACCAAGGCTGTATCGGCTGCCTACATCGCAGGAGAACCAAGAGGAAAACAAGCTGCGCCAGAAGCTTCCAAACCCACGTGACGACGGAAAGCTGTGTCGAAAGGCTGCAAAGCCTTTTTCGCAATTCTTAAAGTGGTGAGCATGATCCCGAGTCCCTCAAATCGAAACTTAGTTAGGTTTAGGGGAGGGGGTTAAGGGTAATTGTAAAGTGTTACCCCTTTCACGATGTGCCGTGTGTTCCCCATTTCTATAGAGTTAAGTTTATAGATGTGTGCATGCTTGTAGTTGCTTTAATCTGTGCATATGACATGTATTTTATAATGCTGCAAACTGTTCAATAAAGGCATCCATTTCGTGCTATTCGACCTGGTCTATTGAGTTTTTCTGCACTACAGCTCCCTGCACCTAAGTCCAAGGTCCAGAACCGTAAGGGCGAGTGGGTCGAACCACTCACGGGTAATTATTGCAAGAAGCCTGGCAGGAGACCAGAGCAAGCAAGAGAAACCCCCTACAGCCTCGAACTGAGTCCTGATGAGCCTCTGACGGATGGCCCTTCCACTTTCAGGAGCCCTCCCATCTTCCTCCTCCTCCTCCTCCTCCTCGTCGTCCGCCTGCTCTGCTGGACCTTGAGGGACAGCTGGCATTGGCTGGGTGCGTCGAATCGCCAAGTTGTGGCGCATGCAGCAGACGACGATGATGTGACCCACTTGCTCCAGCGAGTACTGCAGGGCTCCCCCCGAATGGTCTAGACAGCGGAAACGCTGTTTGAGCACACCAATAGTGTGCTCTACAATGTTCCTGGTCACCTGATGGCTGCTGTTGTACAGCTCTTCTGCTGGGGTGGCGGCCAAACGGAGTGGTGTCATGAGCCATGGGCAGAGAGGATAGCCCTTGTCCCCAAGAAGCCAGCCTCGTGGGCGAGCCGGCCCCTCAAAAAGGTCACAAACTGAGGTCTGCCGCAGGATGAAGGCATCGTGGCTGCTCCCTGGGAATTGGGCGTTGACTGCCATGATCATTTGGCGGTGGTCACAGACCAGCTGCACATTGAGGGAGTGCAACCCCTTGCGGTTGCGGAAGTCTTCAGCATTCAGTAATGGCGCCCGCAAAGCCACGTGTGTGCAATCAATCGCCCCCTGCACCATGGGGAAGTCCGCAATGGCAGTGAAGCCCTGCGCGCGCTCCGCCTGCTTCTCCAGGGTCAGAGGGAAGGTGATGAATTGACGCCTTCTTCTAAAGGGCAGCTGTCACTTGCCGGATGCAACAATGGACTGCAAACTGAGAGATATTCGCAATGTCCCCAGTGGCTGACTGAAAGGATCCGCTGGCATAGAAATTGAGGGCAACAGTCACTTTAACGGCCACCGACAGAGGTCCTGCACCGTAGACGCGGCTGCAGATCCTCAGCAAGCAGGTGGCACAGCTCAGTTACAACCTCCTTACCGAATCGGAGCCTTCGCAAACACTGCTCCTCCGACATGTCAAGGTATGACACCTGCTGCCTGAATACCCTCACAGCATACCCTCGGATTGGCCAACCTCCATTGCCCCTCCTCCTTCTGGCCAATCCCGACCCTCACTCCCGCCGTTTCTCTGCCCCTTCACAGTGTCCGGCCATGAGGACGTGGCCCTCCAAAGCAGCTCCCATTCCGATGCCAGTCGGTCAAAATGCTGTTAGCTGTCGCGCTCCAGCTGCTCCGGACAGGTCTGAAGGTCCCAAGTATTCTAAGGCTAAATTCAAAAAAATCTGCTCCACAGTAGCTCACCAACTCTCTCCAGCAACGATCACAATGAACAGGCCAAGTGGCTGCAGCTTTTATACTAGAGCTGTCCCCTTTAAATAGCGCCCCCGACTCTGAGAAGGGCCTGGTAACGTTCCAACGAACTGTCACTAATAGCGCTAGGCGCAAAGGTTCCGGGCGCCACCGAATATCCGGTCAGGGGCGCCTAAAAGGCGTTGCACACTGAAATGACGTCATGATCTGCCTGTGCACGCAGGCGCGTGCTAACACTTAGCACAGGCGTTAAATGTATAGTCAATATGGGAGGTGTCGCTATCTTCATTGCGCCCGCCCTAACATTGGGTAACGCCCCAATTCTCGGGCTCTTTAGGCGCTAATCGCTGGCGCAACCAACCGAATTTCTAGGCCTATGACTCTAAGGATCTACTTATCATAGAGGGAGTGCAACAAAGGTTTACCAGACTGGTTCCTGGGATGGTGAGATTGTCCTATGAGGAGAGATTGAGTAGACCAAGCCTATATTCTCTAGAGTTTAGAAGAATGAGAGGTGATCTCATTGAAACATACAAAATTTTTACAGGGCTCAACAGGGTAGATGCAGGGAGGCGGTTTCCCCTGGCTGGGGAGTCTAGAACCAGGGGTCACAGTCTCGGAATAAGGGGTCGGCCATTTAGGACTGAGAAGAGGAGAAATTTCTTCACTCAAGAGGGTGGTGAATCTTTGGAATTCTCTACCCCAGAGGGCTGTGGAGGCTCAGTCATCGAGTATATTCAAGACAGAGATCGCCAGATTTTTGAAGATTAAGGGAATCAAGGGATATGGGGATAGTGCAGGAAAGTGGAGATGAGGTAGAAGATCAGCCATGATCTTACTGAATGGCGGAGCATGCTCGAAGGGTCAAATGGCCTACTCCTGCTCCTATTTCTTATGTTCTTAGAAGGACAAGGGCAGCAGATGCATGGGAACACCAACACCTCCAAGTTCCCCTCCAAGTCACACGCCATCCTGACTTGGAAGTATATTGCCGTTCCTTCATCGTCGCTGGGTCAAAATCTTGGCACTCCCTCCCTAACAGCACTGTGGGAGTACCTTCACCACACGGACTGCAGCGGTTCAAGAAGGCGGCTCACCACCACCTTCTTAAGGGCAACTAGGGATGGGCAATAAATGCTGGCCTTGCCAGCGACGTCCACATCTCATGAACAAATATTTTTTTTAAATAACATATAAAATGTTCCAAGGCACTTCACAAAGTTATTAGGAACGGGTCTTGGTGTGGGAGGATATGATGAGCACCAGAGTTTTGCATGCCCTGAGTTTATGGAGGGAGGGGGATGGGAGACCAGCAGGGATAATATTGGAGTCTTGAAGTCTGAGGGGACAAAGGCATGAGTAAGGGCTTCAGCAGTGCGGCTGAGGTAAGGACAAAGGCAACAAAAGTTATACAGGTGGAAGTAGGTAGTCTTTGTGATGGAGATGACATGCAAGCGGAAACTAAGCTTGGGAGAAACAGGGCTCTGAGGTTGTCATCAGTCTGATTAAGTCTGAGAATAGTCAGGGAGTCAGTGGCAAAGGAGCATAGTTTGTGGTGGGGAACAAAAATTATAATGTCACTCTTCCCAATGCTTAGCTGAAGTAAGTTATGACTTATCCAAGAATGGATGTTAGACAAGGTGTCTGACAGCACAAGGATAGTGGAGGGTTTGAGAGAGGTGGTATTATGCTGACTGGTGTCTGCAGAGGATTTGAATCCCTTCAATCATGTGTCCATCCTTCCCACAAGCACCGAATTGGCCCAAACAAAAATCAGAAGTGACACTCGCTATGTGACTGTGCAAGAACAGGAGATGCAACACCTGCCCTTTTACCTCCTCCCTTCCCACCGTCCATGGCCCCAAAAACACCTTCCAGGTGAAACAACAATTTACTTGTACTTCTTTCAATTTAGTATACTATATTCGCTGTTCACAATGCGGTCTCCTCTACATTGGAGAGACCAAACGCAGATTGGGTAACTGCTTTGCCAAACACCTCTATTCAAGCGTGACCCCGAGCTTCCGGTCGCCTGTCACTTTAATTCTCCACCACTCCTACTCTGGCTTCGGCCTCCTACACTGTTCCAATGAAGCTCAACGTAAGCTCGAGGAACAGCACCTCATCTTTTGATTAGGCACTTTACAGCCTTCTGGATTCAACATCTGCCCCCATTTTTTCGGATGGCAGCTGTTAGTGATTCTGCTATTCCCATTCACATCTCTTCTAGACTCATCTTTTGTTTCTTTACTTGTCCCATTACCATCTCCTTTTGCTTTGTACAATCATACCTTTTGTTATTTAATCTCTCCTGCCTTCCACCCTATCACAGACCTACCTTTTGTTTTTTCCTCCCCTCCCCCCTTTCCCTGCTTCTGCACTTTCTTAAAACTGTAATGGCCCAGAAATTCGGGTCGGGGGCTTCCCGCGGGTGCAAGCCCCCGACCTATACTTACATATCGCGCTGACATTTGAAGACTGGGCCTGCGTGGCTTTCCGGTCTGTGGCCCGGTTCAGCTCCCGGCGCGCTGTGCGTGCGTGATCCAGCGGCGTACTTAGTGCGATGAGCCGGCTGGGATCACGTGAGCACTGGGCAACCAATGGGAGTTTACAAAAGTCCATTCATGAGTTAGACATAAGACCTGTCAAACTCATGAAAACTCCGGGCACCCAAAACACTACTTAAACTTTAAATAAAAGTTAAAAAAACATTCCAATAATTAAATTAACTATTAATAACTTTAAAAAACTATTTTAAACAATTATTCAAATTTCTGCCAACATTTTTTTTTCAAGAAATCGGGTCCAAAAATACACTTACCTTACTGTAAATTCTTTAAAAATAATAAACCTGTGGAAAAAAAATTCTAACTTTAATTATTAGACCACTTACCTTTTAAAACTAAGTCCTTACATCTGCTTTTTACATTCGTAAAAAGTGGAGGCCTTCACGCACGGACAAACCTGTCAAAAAAAACGAAGTTTAACGCGTACGCGCTGCCTCAAACGTCGCAAGGGAACCGCCTCTTAACCCCTTGGTTCAGAGGAGAGGAAATGCCGGTTTTCCGCGCATGCTGAAATCCGGCACTTCCAACGGGCCCACGCGTGAGTACCCCGTCCGTACTCACGCGTTGGGACCGGAATTACTGGGCCAATATCTCTAACTTTTTCCCGTTCTGACAGAAGGTCATCGACCTGAAACGTTAACTCTGTTACTCTCTCCACAGATGCTGCCTGGCCTACTGAGTATTTCCAGCATTTTCTGTTTTTATTTCTTTTACATTTTACTTTTAAAATACCTGAAAATAATGTACACAAATGGTATATTACCCCACATTGCAATCTTATCTAGCAGAACTCTTAGGAGTTGCGACTACAGTTCTTCACAAAATGCAAATAGAAGGCAACTACTGTTTTCCTAGAATAATCAGATTTGAGTCAGTTGGTCAAGAAGGCCAAATCCAAGTGGCGATCAGGATTGGGTTTGGGGTCCAAACCATATTTCTATAGCTATATCTTCAGAGGAAGAGTGAGGTTTCCAGCAAGAGTTCAATTGGCAACCTTCAGTGTTGGTACCCAGATAGAGGAAAGTTGTGACTGCTGATATGCAGACTTCCCCAATAAGTTCTAATTTTTCTGTCTTCTTGGAAGCTGTCACTGTATCTACACTTTACTTGCATTACAGACTTATCTTGGAAAATGTTATTTTAGATGCCAGATGTTTCAGATAATGCAATTTATCACAGGTGAAGAAATGGATGAATACTTGTAAAGTTCAAGAAGCAAAAGCTTTCTTTTAAACACAAACTCACAGGACATTCCCATTTTCTTGAAGTATTTTATCACAGACGGAAAAGGCTGCCTGAGCACATTGCTCCATCTGAATTAAATGTCTCATTGGGCAAATCTATTATTGATGTGAAGAAAAAGGGGACTGACTATTGCAGATTCTGTAATCAGTATTTCAAAGTATAGATAAATAAATGCCTACCAAATCATTCTTTAATAACTATAGAATTTTGCAGCATTGATAGTTGTTGAAAGAAAAACAGAAAAAACAAAACTGAAGCAAGAAATAAAGGGGACCAGAACAATAGCGCAAAATGGATTAGATGGCAATTTAATGGAATTACTTCGTAACTTAAACCAACTTGGGCTACAAAGCCCATAACCTCTCAAATTCAATGTCATTAATAAATGACAATGTACTTAGAATGAAAAGCAATGTGGATATATAATTAAAATCTGATGTGACTGATATAGAACATTTATAGTGCACAACCGAGAGACAGGCCAAAGCCAGATGCGGAGCAAACCCAGGAGACAGCTGACTAATTAAACTGAAAGCATTTAAATTAAAGAAAATCCTCACGGACCTCGTTGCACCTCACTACGCCCACAATTTGCGATACAAAAAAGCTTTCTATTCTGCTTTGGAGTTGATTTAATAAAACAGTCACTGATTTGGTACAAAAATGAAGCAATTGGCTTGAACAAATTATCAGCTGTCCTTACGACAATGGTGACTGACACAAAAATTCAATTAGCAATCATCTCATGAACCACAGTGGACAAAAACTCATCAACAGCCATGCACCACCTGTACAGATTGTACTGTTACCATGAATCAAAAATATTAAGAGCATGAATTCCTAATCTGTGTTGTGTCATTATCTGCAGCAGCATTATTGCAGAACGTAAAAAAAATGGAGGGAGAAAAATAAGTCAAAACTGCCTTAGGCCAGCTCTTGTCTGACCCCTAGAACAATTTCTAACTGAGGGCTAATTTCCACTTTGGCTACTGGAAGAAATGTAAATATGTTCTTGCGTCAGATTGGGTAACCACTTTGCGGAACACCTCCTTTCAGTCCGCAAGCGTGACCGAGCTTCCTTTCGCCTGTCACTTTTAGCTTCTGCACTTGCTTAAAACCTGTTAAATCTCTAACCTTTTACAGTTCTGACGAAAGGTCACCGACCTGAAACGTTAACTCCATTTCTCTCTACACAGATGCTGCCTGACCTGCTGAGTATTGCCAGCATTTTATTGTTTTTATTTCAGATTGCCAGCATCCGCAGTATTTTGCTTTTGTATAAAATGTAAAAGAACAAGACACGACTTTCCTGCACTAAATTCAAGAAGTGAAGTTTCATCGATTCAAATTGCAATGCCCTATGGACATTACAAATATTTTGTCCCTAGGTAGGACTAAATGGAAGCCTTTCTGTTTATAGTTCTTATAACTGAGGTAAGTTTGAGGCTTGTTTCAGGAATACGCCATTAATGTGCTTCACCCTAGGTTCCTGCTCCAATCGCAAAATCACATGTAAATAAGAAATAGGAAATAGGGGCAGGAGTAGGCCATTCGGCCCTTCAAGCCTGCTCCGCCATTCAATGAGATCATGGCTGATCTTCTGCCTCAACTCCATTCACCGGCCCTATCGCCATATCCCTTGATGCCCTTACTAGTCAGAAATCTATCGACTTCTGTTTTAAATATACCCAAAGACTGAGCCTCCACAGCGCTCTGAGGTAGAGAATTCCAAAGATTCACCATCCTCTGTGTGAAGAAATTTCTTCTCATCTCAGTCCTGAATGGCCTACCCTTTATCTTGAGGCTGTGGCCCCTGGTTCTAGACTCCCCAGCCAAGGGAAACATTCTCCCAGCATCCATCCTATCAAGCCCTGTAATAATTTTGTATGCTTCAATGAGATCCCCTCTCATTCTTCTGAATTCAAGAGAATACAGGCCTGGTTTACTCAATCTCTTCTCATACGACAGTCTCGCCATCCCAGGAATCAATCTCGTGAACCTTCATTGCACTCCCTCTATGGCAAGTATATCCTTCCTTAGGTAAGGAGACCAAAATTGTACACAGTAATCCAGGTGTGGTCTCACCAAGGCCCTATATAATTGGAGTAAGACATCTTTACTCCTGTACTCAAATCCTCTTGTAATGAAGGCCAGCATACCATTTGCCTTCCTAATGGCTTGCTGCACCTACACATTCACTTTCAGTGACTCATGTACAAGGACACCCAGGTTCCTTTGAGCATCTGCATTCCCCAATCTTTCACCATTTAGGAAATACTCTGCCTTTCTGTTTTTTCTACCAAAGTGGATAACTTCACATTTATCCACATTATATTCCATCTGCCATGTTCTCACCCACTCACTGCACCTGTCAAGATCCCCTTGAAGTCTCTTCACATCCTCTTCGCAACTGACACCTAGCTTTGTATCATCAGCAAATTTGGAAATGTTACATTTAGTTCCCTCATCCAAATCATTGATATAGATTGTGAATAGCTGGTCTTCTGTGATTTTACTCCAAACTTTGTTCTAGTAGCAACTATACATGAAAGAGGTAAGCTCCACAATAAAAACTTACGCTCCTTCGGCACATCATAAAGTGAGCTGCCAAATAGATAAACAAGGAAGATTACAGTAGCTACAAGCGAGTGAATTGTTATGAACAGTCAGGCTAAGATTAAAGCAATGTCAAGTTTCACAGTGGGGTGTGTAAAGTTTTTAAAAAAGATAAAAAAGAATATAAATAAATCCCATAAGTCCACAACAAATTGCTTCTGATCTTTGGCACCAAGTATATTTGTATGAATGCATGGGGATTAAGCACTTAGTGATAATAACTTTGGGAAGTATAGCGCAGAAAAGAGACCAATGTCAAAGGAATGGTAGCAGCACAGATATGAGGAAACAATGCACGTTAGAATAACTCTTCTAGTGAGAATCCGTTGGTTTATTGTGCTTCCAGAGATGCGCTTGTACTTTTTCGGAATACTCTTTTGCTCTATAGAGTTCTCTGGAACTTTCATTTTTATTCTTCGAAAAATTTGAATTACTCCATTGAATTAAGGCAATACAAAAACTACTTGTAAATCATTTCGCTCCTTTATAATTTTTGACTCAATGTAACTACGGGCATAGCAGATGAAAAAATAAAAAGGAAAAGTTGCAAATCAGAAATAAAAACAGAAAATGCTGGAAATGCACAGATCAGTCAGTACCTGACATGTCAAGATGTGACATCACAACCTGTCTTCTTTTTACAGATGTTGATTGACCCACTGTGTACTTACAGCATTTTCTGACTTAGCAGATGGAACTGGTGAAACTGACTGTTTTACCTCATTTTACACGCTGTAAATTAAAAATTCTCCTAATTATGAATTGAAAGACAAACATAGCTTTTTGTTTCATGCTATTTTATACTTTTTTTTGTGTTCAGTTCTCAACATACCAGCCACATCATCCAACTCACACTCCTTCCCCCCATCGACCCACCCAACCCCAACAGTTGGCTCATACTTATTCTACATATTCTCAGCTAAAGGAAAAGTTATTCTATAGTGAAGGAAAAAAGTTGAACAGATGATGAAGAAACAGAATTGCAGACACAACTTTTAAATTTCTTCAAGGTTGAGTGCTCAAATGTTTTTTCAAGCTGTGGTAACACGAACATTCATCAGGCTGCCTGTCATCTTCACCCATGACAAGGGTGAATGTCATCAGAGAGTTACTGACACTGACTTATGAAGAAAGTTATTAGGGTAAAACACCCAGCCCGTCCTCGATTTTCTAACTGATCAGTGTTTTCTTTACATATAATGACTAAGACAGAATTACTTTCACACAGGAATGTAAGTTTCCCTTACAAAGCTTGAACAACCCGTCATTAAACACAATACCACAGCAGATGGTTAAAAACAAATAATAGAACAGATAATAAGCTTTACCTTTCCTGCCTTCCTTTGGTGTGCTCATAGAGTCGGTTTGCTCCGCCATCGGCACATGCACGAACAACAGCTTCAAAAACAGAGAAAAGGAAAAACTAAAGGTGAACATTAGCAAGTTTACTTTCACCTTTGGAAACAGAATAATTGCTGCAAGGTGCCAGCAAATATCAGGTGGTCAGCATTTTATAGTCTATTCATGATAAATTATCAGTGGCTCGGGTTCTTCAAAAAGGGTCTGACTACACCTGTCATCTCTCACCCACTTGGTGACAAAGTGTGACACCAAACAGTATCTTATAAAAACAGAAAGCAAGGAAATTGTACAACGGCATCTTCTGCTGAATAATTCAATAATTGTATTAACACAAGTTCAGCATTTGATTCGGCACAGATATATACACAAACACAGAAGTTGTATGCCATTCACATGGATAATGTATATACTGTAATTGGTTTACTTAATGCTTGCTAAATACTTACTTCGTTTTGATCTTCACAGTAGAGAAAGAGAATAAAGTACCAGAGATTTGCAGAAAACTAAAACTAAATCAAGGGGAGGAACTTACTAAATTTAATATGAGTAAAGAAAAGGTAATGGAGAAAGTAATGAGACTAAAGTTAGTTAAATCTCCAGGACCTGATACTAGTAAGTGAGGAAATTGTAAATGCCCTCGTCATGATCTTCCAAAACTCTGTTGCTTGACGAATTGTCCCCTTAAATTGGAAAATTGCCAATATCATTCCATTACTTAAGGAGGATAGGAGAGATAAACTAAGAAATTATAGGCTTATTAGTCTAAAGTCTGTTATGGGGAAGTTACTAGAATCTGTTTTTTGGAACAGAGTGACTGAGCACTTGGACAAATATGAATTTATTAGAGCGAACATGGATTTGTAAAAGACAAGTCATGTCTAACGAACCTGGTTGAATTTTTTGAGGAGGTAACTAAAGTGGTAAATAAGGGAATGTCTATGGGCATTACTTATATGGACTTCCAGAAGGCATTTGATAATGTTCCACACAAGTGACTCTTCACAAAAATGAGCGTACATGGAATTGGAGGCAACCAATTGACATTGGTAGGGAATTAGTTAAAAGGTAGGAGACAGAGAGTAGTGATAATGGGTACTTACTCAAATTGGTAGGCTGTGACTAATGGTGTCCCCCAGGGCTCTGTACCGGAACTTCAGTTTTCACTATATTTATAAATGACTTAGACGAAGGAATAGAGAGCCATATATCCAGGTTTGCTGACAACACTAAGTTAGGTGGCACAGTCAATAGTGTAGATGGGAGCAGAAAGTTGCAAAGTGACATTGAAAGATTAAGTGAGTAGGCAAAACTGTGTCAGATGGAGTTTAATGTGGGGAAGTGTGAGGTCATTCCCTTTGGACCTAAGAAAGATAGAACAGAGTATTTTCTAAATGATGAGATGCTACAAAATGTGGAGAAGCAGAGAGATTTGGGTCGATTGGGCTTATATTTGCTGGCGTTTAGAAGAATGAGAGGGGATCTCATTGAAACTTATAAAATTCTAACAGGACTAGACAGACTCGATGCAGGAAAGATGTTCCCGATGGCGGGGGAGTCCAGAACCAGGGGTCACAGTCTAAAGATAAGGGGTAAGCCATTTAGGATAGAGATGAGGAGGAATTTCTTCACCCAGAGAGTGGTGAACCTGTGGAATTCTCTACCACAAAAGGCAGTTGAGGCCAATTCATTAAATATATTCAAGAAGTAGTTAGATATATTTCTTAAAGCTAAAGGGATCAAGGGATATGGGGAGAAAGCAGGGACAGGGTACTGAATTTGGATGATCAGCCAGGATCTCATTAAATGGCGGAGCAGGCTCGAGGGGCCGAATGGCCTACTCCTGCTCCTATGTTCTATGTTTCTATGATTTAGGGGTCTATGCACAGAAATCACTAAAAGCTAAAGGCAGGTACAAAAAATAATGAAAAGGGCTAATGAAATGTTGGTCTTTATCTCAAGGGGTCTGGCATACCATGGGGTAGAAGTTATGGTACAGTTATATAAATTTCTGCTTAGACCCCATCTGGAGCACTGTGAGCAGTTCTGGACACCATACCTCAGGAAGGATATATTGGCCTTGAAGGGGGTGCAGTTCAAATTCACCAGAATGAAACTAGGCTAAAAGTGTTAAATTAAGAGGACAAGGCTTGCATTCCCTTGCGTATAGAAGATTAAGGGGTGATCCAATTGAGGTGTTAAAGATTATTAAAGGAGTTGAAAGGGTAGTTAGAGAGAAATTATTTCCCCTAGTGGTGGAATGCAGAACAGAGGGGGCATACCCTTAAAATGAGATCACCACAGTTCAAGGGTGATGTCAGGAAGCACTTCTTCACACAAAGGGCACGGGAAATCTGGAACTTCCCCAAAAAGCTGTTGAGGATAGGTCAATTGAAAATTTCAAAACTGAAATTGATAGGTTTTGGTTAGGCAAGGGTATTAAGGGTTACATAACCAAGGTGGGTAAATGGAGTTAAGATACAGATCATAGAAACATAGAAGATAGGAGCAGGAGTAGGCCATTCGGCCCTTCGAGCCTGCTCCGCCATTCAATGAGATCATGGCTGATCATCCAAATTCAGTACGCTGTTCCTGCCTTCTCTCCATATCCCTTGATCCCTTTAGCCTTAAGAAATATATCCAACTCCTTTTTGAATATATTAATGAACTGGCCTCCACCGCCCTCTGTGGCAGAGAATTCCACAGGTTCACCACTCTCTGGGAGAAGAAATTCCTCCTCATTACAGTCCTAAATGGCTTACCCCTTATCCTTAGACTATGACCCCTGGTTCTGGACTCCCCGGCCATCATAAACATCCTTCCTGCATCTAGTCTGTCCAGGCCTGACAGAATTTTATAGGTTTCGATGAGATCCCCTCTCAATCTTCTAAACTCCAGTGAGTATAAGCCCAATCGACACAATCTCTCCTCATACGTCATTCCTGCCATCCCAGGTATCAGCCTGGTGAATCTTCGCTGTACTCCTTCCATGGCAAGAACGTCCTTCCTCAGGTAAGGCGACCAAAACTGCACACAATACTCAAGGTGCGGTCTCACCAAGGCCCTGTACAGCTGTAGCAAGACATCCTTGTTCCTGTACTCGAACCCTCTTGCTACGAAGGCCAACATACCATTTGCCTTCTTAACCGCCTGCTGCACCTGCATGCTTACCTTCAGCGACTGGTGCACAAGAACACCCAGGTCTCTTTGCACTTCCCCTTCTCCCAATCTATTGCCATTCAAATAATAATCTGCCTTCCTGTTTTTGCCACCAAAGTGGATAACCTCACATTTATCCACATTATAGTGCATTTGCCATGTTTCTGCCCAATTACCCAATCTGTCCAAATCGTACTGGAGATTCTCGACATCCTCCTCACAGCTTACCCTCCCACCCAGCTTTGTGTCGTCTGCAAATTTGGAGATATTACATCCAATTCCCTTGTCCAGATCATTAATATATATTGTGAACAGTTGGGGTCCTAGGACCGATCCTTGCGGTACCCCACTAGTCACTGCCTGCCACTCGGAAAACGACCCGTTTATTCCAACTCTTTGCTTTCTGTCCGCCAACCAGTTCTCTATCCAAGTCAATACCTTGCCCCCAATCCCATGTGCCTTAATTTTGCACGCTAACCTCTTATGCGGGACCTTATCGAAAGCCTTCTGAAAGTCCAAATACACCACATCCACTGGTTCTCCCTTATCTATTTTACCAGTTACATCCTCAAAAAATTCCAGTAGATTAGTCAAGCATGATTTACCTTTTGTAAATCCATGTTGACTTTGTCCGATCCTGTCACTGCTTTCCAAGTGCTCTGCTATTACATCTTTTATAATGGACTCTAGCATTTTCCCCACTACCGATGTCAGGCTTACCGGTCTATAATTCCCCGCTTTTTCTCTGCCACCTTTTTTGAATAGTGGGGTAACATTAGCTACCCTCCAATCCATGGGTACTGTTCCAGAGTCTATTGAGTTCTGGAAGATGACCAGCAATGCATCTACTATTTCTAGGGCCACTTCCTTAATTACCCTAGGATGTAGATTATCAGGCCCTGGGGATTTATCGGCCTTCAATCCCATCAATTTCCCTAACACCATTTCCCTACAAATACTGATTTCTTTCAGTTCCTCCCTTTCATCAGGCCCTATGTTCCCCGACATCTCTGGGAGGTTATTTGTGTCCTCATTTGTGAAGACAGAACCAAAATATGTATTTAGTTGGTCTGCCATTTCTTTGTTCCCCATTATAAATTCCCCCGATTCTGACTGCAAGGGACCTACGCTTGACTTCAACAATCTTTTTCTCTTTACATATCTATAAAAGCTTTTACAGTCAGTTTTTATGTTCCCTGCGAGCTTACTCTCATATTCTATTTTCCCTTTCTTAATTAATCCCATTGTCCTCCTTTGTTGAATCCTAAACTGCTCCCAATCCTCAGGACTATTGCTTTTTCTGGCCAATTTGTATGCCCTCTCCTTGGATCTTATGCTATCCCTAATTTCCCTTGTTAGCCACGGTTGAGTCACCTTTTTTGTTTTATTTTTATGCCAAACTGGGATGAACAACTTCTGTAGTTCATCCATTCGGTCTTTGAATGTTTGCCATTGCCTATCCACCGTCAACCCTTTGAGTGCCATTCCCCAATCAATCCTACCCAACTCGCTCCTCAGACCATCGTAGTTTCCTTTATTTAAATTGAGTACCCTAGTCTCTGAGTCAACTACTTCATTCTCCATCTTAATGAAGAATTCGATCATATTATGATCGCTCCGACCCAAGGGGCCTCGTACAACAAGATTGCTAATTAATCCTTTCTCGTTACATAATACCCAGTCTAAGATGGCCTGATCTCTGGTTGGTTCCTCGACATATTGGTCCAGGAAACCATCCCGTAATCACTCCAGGAATTCCTCCTCCACAGTATTGTTACTAATTTGGTTAGCCCAATCTATATGTAGATTAAAGTCACCCATGATAACTGCTGTGCCCTTATTGCACGCTTCTTTAATTTCCCTTTTAATGCCATCCCCAACCTCCGCCTTACTGTTTGGAGGTCTATATACCACTCCCACTAATGTTTTTTTCCCCTTAGTATTTCTCAATTCTACCCATACAGATTCCACATCATCAGAGCTAATATCCTTCATTACAATTGTGTTAATCCCTTCTTTAACCAGTAATGCTTCCCCTCCTCCCTTTCCTTTTTGCCTATCTTTCCTGAATATCGAATACCCCTGGATGTTGAGTTCCCAGTCTTGACCATCCTTGAGCCACGTTTCCATAATCCCAACCAAATCATATTCGTTTACCTCTATTTGCGCAGCCAATTCATCCACCTTATTACAAATGCTCCTCGCATTAAGATACAAAGCCTTCAGGATTGTTTTTTAACGCTCTTAGACCTATTAGAATTATTATTTACTGTGGCCACGTTTGATTTAAACCGTTGATTTCTCTGACTGCCACTTTTGTTTTTCTCCTTCCTATCTTTTGCTTTTATCCTTGTTTCCCTTTCCTCTGTCTCCCTGCTCAGGTTCCGAACCCCCTTCCATTTTAGTTTAAACCCTCCCCCACAGCACTAGCAAACACTCCCCCTAGGACATCGGTTCCAGCCCTGCCCAGTTGCAGACCGTCCGGTTTGAACTGGTCCCACCTCCCCCAGAACCGGTTCCAATGTCCCAGGAACTTGAATCCCTCCCCCTGGCACCATTCCTCTTGCCACGTATTCACCTGAAGTATCCTTCTATTTCTACTCTGACTAGCATATGGCACTGGTAGCAATCCTGAGATTACTACCTTTGAGGTCCTGTTTTTTAATTTGCCTCCTAACTCCCTATATTCCGCTTTTAGGACCTCATCCCGCTTTTTACCTATATTGTTGGTGCCTATATGCACCACGACAACTGGCTGTTCACCCTCCCCTTCCAAGATGTTCTGCAGCCGCTCGGAGACATCCTTGACCCTTGCACCAGGGAGGCAACACACCATCCTGGAGTCTCGTTTGCGGCCGCAGAAACACCTATCTATTCCCCTTACAATTGAATCCCCTATTACTACAGCTCTACCACTCTTTTTCCTCCCATTCTGTGCAGCAGAGCCACCTCTGGTGCCAGGAAGTTGGCTGCTGCTGCCTTCCTCTAATAAGCCATCCCCCCCCAACAGTACTCAAAGTGGTGTATCTGTTGGAGAGGGGGATGGCCACAGGGGACCCCTGCACTACCTGCCTGCGCCTAGTACTCTGCCTGTTGGTCACCCGTTCCCTTTCTTCCTGTCCAACCTCTACCTGTGGTATGTCCAACTCCCTAAACGTGCTATTCACGATGTCCCGAGCATCATGAACGCTCCAGTATGCATCCAATCGCAGCTCCAGTGCCGCAATGCGGTCTGTCAGTAGCTGCAGCTGGGTGCACTTCCTGCACACGTAGTTGTCAGGGACACAGGAAGTGTCCCTGAGTTCCCACATTTTGCAGGAGGAGATCACAGGGCTGGGCTGTCCTGCCATGACTTACCCTTTAATTAATTGAGTTTAAATTAAATCAATCAATCCCACTAATTACACTACAGTTAAATAGTTTACCAACAGTCCCCGCTACACCAGAGAGACCTTAGAAACTATAAAACAGAGTTAAAGTTTAAAAAAGAGAGAAATACTTACCAACCAATCACTTACCTGCTTCCTGCTGACGTCACACTTTGATTACTTTTTACCTCTGTCCCCTGCTGCTGAATTGGTCGAGCCTCGTTCACTGCCGCCGCTTTTAAGCTCTGCCGCCGCGCTCGATGCTGCTCTCACCCAGGTCCAGGCTCTGTGGTCAGGCCTCGTTCACTGCCGCCGCTTTTAAGCTCTGCCGCCGCGCTCGATGCTGCTCTCACCCAGGTCCAGGCTCTGTGGTCGGGTCTCGTTCACTGCTGCCGCTTTTAAGCTCTGCCGCTGCACTTGATGCTGCTCTCCCCCAGGTCCAGGCTCTGTGGTCAGGCCTCGTTCACTGCCGCCGCTTTTAAGCTCTGCCGCTGCACTTGATGCTGCTCTCCCCCAGGTCCAGGCTCTGTGGTCAGGCCTCGTTCACTGCCGCCGCTTTTAAGCTCTGCCGCTGCACTTGATGCTGCTCTCCCCCAGGTCCAGGCTCTGTGGTCAGGCCTCGTTCACTGCCGCTGCTTTTAAGCTCTGCCGCCGCGCTCGATGCTGCTCTCTCCCAGGTCCAGGCTCTGTGGTCGGGCCTCATTCACTGCCGCCACTTTTTAGCTCTGCCGCCGCGCTCGATGCTGCTCTCTCCCAGGTCCAGGCTCTGTGGTCAGGCCTCGTTCACTGCCGCCGCTTTTAAGCTCTGCCACCGCGCTCGATGCTGCTCTCTCACAGGTCCAGGCTCTGTGGTCGGGCCTCATTCACTGCCGCCACTTTTTAGCTCTGCCGCCGCGCTCGATGCTGCTCTCTCCCAGGTCCAGGCTCTGTGGTCAGGCCTCGTTCACTGCCGCCGCTTTTAAGCTCCTCTCCCGCCGCGCTCAATGCTGCTCTCTCCCAGGTCCAGGCTCTCAGATGATTGATGATTGTGTTTGCATGTAAGATGGCATATATTGGAGTAATGTTTAAACAATGCACCTTAACCCATTAGCTCAGCACAGGTACAAGAGTGTTGGTACACTGCACACTTATCTACTGTGAGCTAGACTGAGTCTATTGAAATCCTATCATTTGTAGTCTTCTGGACACGTGATAACAAATCCCCTTTATGTGCCAAATATAAGATTCAAATATAAATTAGTTTCGACTTGGTTGGACTAGAACCCGTAGTTGAATATCCTGTCAAGGCTTAGACATGAATAATGACCATTTGAGCTGAAGTATCAGAGGGCAACCAGCACACTTAGAACTGTGCCCAGCAAGTAATCTATACCTTCAGGGCAGGAGGCAGGAAAGTAAAATTGTTTGAGAAAATTGTCATGGGAAAAGGAAAAACATGGTAAAAAGCAGGGTAATACAGAAACAGATGCAAACTACTTAAACTGTGACCACAGAACTGGAAAATACAAATATAGAATGAATAGGCCTCAGTAAGACTACAGATCAGAACAAATCTGTTTTCCAACTGAGTAGGTTATATCTGGAATAGAATTCTAGTAAAGCAACTAATGTGTTGATTAACTCCTTTAAAAACAGGAAAAACAGCTGGTTAAGAATGGGATTTAAGTTTATGGAGGTAAACATAAACATAGATAATCAAATACTTCTTGGAACACCTTGCTGCTGGGCACTTGAAAATGCCATTTGGTCAAAGTTGAATAACACAGATGTAATGTTCAACTGAAATCCTGAACTTTTCCTAGTTACCTTAGTACCACAGGTAAATATCTGAGAGAACTTTACCTTCGTAAAGATTTTGCCTATGGGTTGGATACCTCCCTATGGAAATTAAATAAATTGGGTTGACTCCATGATGGGCAAATTATACAAGGTCTATGGAAGGAATTAACTTAATAGACTAAATGACACATTCTTGTCCCATGCTTTCTTGTATTCTGTCAGCACATACATGTGTATTTCTTTTAATTTAGGCATTTTAATGAAGTTTCCAGTCATATTTGCAACCCCTTCTAAAGAGGGAATACAATCAAACTCCTTATATAACTACTGTGTCCCTCTGGAAAAAAGATCAGTTTTTTTTCTCTCCCAATTACAAAATAGCTCACTGTGAATACATCCCATTGGAGTAATATCCTCTTATTGTTGCTTCGTGCTTACCGTCACTCTTTAGCTGAACCTTCAAAGGTTGAAAGGGGACAGAGATGTAACATAGAAACATAGAAGATAGGAGCAGGAGTAGGCCATTCGGCCCTTCAAGCCTGCTCCGCCATTCAATGTGATCATGGCCGATCATCCAAATTCAGTACCCTGTCCCTGCCTTTTCCCCATATCCCTTGATCCCTTTCGCCTCAAGAAATATATCCAACTCTTTCTTGAATATATTTAATGAACTGGCCTCCACCGCCCTCTGTGACAGAGAATTCCACAGGTTCACCACTCTCTGGGTGAAGAAATTCCTCCTCATTTCAGTCCTAAATGGCTTACCCCTTATCCTTAGACTATGACCCCTGGTTCTGGACTCCCCGGCCATCAGAAACATCCTTCCTGCATCTAGTCTGTCCAGACCTGACAGAATTTTATAGGTTTCGATGAGATCCCCTCTCAATCTTCTAAACTCCAGTGAGTATAAGCCCAATCGACACAATCTCTCCTCATACGTCATTCCTGCCATCCCAGGTATCAGCCTGGTGAATCTTCGCTGCACTCCCTCCATGGCGAGAACGTCCTTCCTCAGGTAAGGTGACCAAAACTGAACACAATACTCAAGGTGCGGTCTCACCAAGGCCCTGTACAACTGTAGCAAGACATCCTTGTTCCTGTACTCGAACCCTCTTGCTACGAAGGCCAACATACCATTTGCCTTCTTAACCGCCTGCTGCACCTGCATGCTTACCTTCAGCGACTGGTGCACAAGGACACCCAGGTCTCTTTGCACTTCCCCTTCTCCCAATCTATTGCCATTCAAATAATAATCTGCCTTCCTGTTTTTGCCACCAAAGTGGATAACCTCACATTTATCCACATTATAGTGCATTTGCCATGTTTCTGCCCAATCACCCAACCTGTCCAAATCGTACTGGAGTTTCCCGACATCCTCCTCGCAGCTTACCCTCCCGTCCAGCTTTGTGTCGTCTGCAAACTTGGAGATATTACATCCAATTCCCTTGTCCAGATCATTAATATATATTGTGAACAGCTGGGGTCCTAGGACCGATCCTTGCGGTACCCCACTTGTCACTGCCTGCCACTCGGAAAACGATCCGTTTATTCCAACTCTTTGCTTTCTGTCCGCCAACCAGTTCTCTATCCAAGTCAATACCTTGCCCCCAATCCCATGTGCCTTAATTTTGCACGCTAATCTCTTGTGTGGGACCTTATCGAAAGCCTTCTAAAAGTCCAAATACACCACATCCATTGGTTCTCCCTTATCTATTTTACCAGTTACATCCTCAAAAAATTCCAGTAGATTAGTCAAGCATGATTTACCTTTTGTAAATCCATGTTGACTTTGTCCGATCCTGTCACTGCTTTCCAAGTGCTCTGCTATTACATCTTTTATAATAGACTCTAGCATTTTCCCCACTACCGATGTCAGGCTTACCGGTCTATAATTCCCCGCTTATTCTCTACCACCTTTTTTGAATAGTGGGGTAACATTAGCTACCCTCCAATCCATGGGTACCGTTCCAGAGTCTATCGAGTTCTGGAAGATGATCAGTAATGCATCTACTATCTCTAGGGCCACTTCCTTAAATACCTTGGGATGTAGACCATCAGGCCCTAGGGATTTATCGGCCTTCAGTCCCATCAATTTTCCTAACACCATTTTCCAACAAATACTGATTTCTTTCAGTTCCTCTCTTTCATCAGACCCTATGTTCCCTGGCATCTCTGGGAGGTTATTTGTGTCCTCCTTTGTGAAGACAGAACCAAAGTATGCATTTAGTTGGTCTGCCATTTCCTTGCTTCCCATTATAAATTCCCCTGATTCTGACTGTAAGGGACCTACGCTTGACTTCACAAATCTTTTTCTCTTCACATATCTATAAAAGCTTTTACAGTCAGTTTTTATGTTCCCTGCGAGCTTACTCTCATATTCTATTTTCCCTTTCTTAATTAATCCCTTTGTCGACTCCTAAACTGCTCCCAATCCTCAGGATTATTGCTTTTTCTAGCCAATTTATATGTCCTCTCCTTGGATCTTATGCTATCCCTAATTTCCCTTGTTAGCCACGGTTGAGTCACCTTTTTTGTTTTATTTTTACGCCAAACTGGGATGAACAAATTCTGTAGTTCATCCATTTGGTCTTTGAATGTTTGCCATTGCCTATCCACCGTCAACCCTTTGAGCGCCATTCCCCACTCAATCCTACCCAACTCACTCCTCAGACCATCGTAGTTTCCTTTATTTAAATTGAGGACCCTTGTCTCTGAGTCAACTACTTCATTCTCCATCTTAATGAAGAAGTTGATCATATTCACAGAAATCACAGAAACCCCACAGTGCAGATAGAGGCCATTTCGGCCCATCGAGCCTGCACCGACACATATCCCACCCAACCCCCGTAACCCCTACACCTAACACATATCCCCATTTAATCCCCCTAACACTAAGGGTCAATTTATCATAGCCAATCAACCTAACCCGCACATCTTTGGACTGTGGGAGGAAACCGGAGCACCCGGAGGAAACCCACGCAAACACGGGGAGAATGTGCAAACTCCACACAGACAGTCGCCCGAGGCCGGATTCGAACCCGGGTCCCTGGCGCTGTGAGGCAACAGTGCTAACCACTATGCCACCGTGCTGCCCATATTATGATCGCTCCGACCCAAGGGGCCTCGTACAACAAGATTGCTAATTAATGCTTTCTCGTTGCATAATACCCAGTCTAAGATGGCCTGATCTCTGGTTGGTTCCTCGACATATTGGTCGAGGAAACCATCCCGTAAACACTCCAGGAATTCCTCCTCCACATGTAGCTGAGTTCATTGCTCAAAGATAAATAATTGTTGCACATTTCACTGTCATGCAATTATACAATTCTGATTTTACATAGCCCAACATATGCATGTTTAACAAGATGGATTTGTTCTATCTAGAGCTGGCTTAAGATGCCACAAAGGCAACCATAACGTCACAAGATATTTATAGTCACTTCACAAGACCTTGTATGAATACAGTTAAAACATTTTTAATGCTTTGGAGTATTAATGGGGATCATTGGCATTGAGCTAGAGCTCACACTTCACTGAATTAGATGAATGTTAATTATTGTTGAAATATTCTTTTAATTAGCCAATGCAATAAATGACAGTTTGTACCTTAGGGCGTTTGAATGCAAGAAAACAAATAATGCTGCTGAAGTATTTGAAGTGACTCCAGATGTGCACAACCTGATTAACAAAAAATCTAACGTTGTTTTGCATTCACAAAAAGAATTAGAAAAGTGAGTAAGATTCCTTAAAATCTCCCTGCAAAGTTTTGATAATTAATTTTACACAACACTCAGAGCAGTTGAAATGGGATAGGACGATCAGAACATATGGACTTGCAAAGTCGCTGTAAATATTGTTTTATGTTTTCTAAACTCCAAAGAATACAAACCAAGGAACTCTATCACGTTTGTCAAGGATGATCTTCCATTCTGAAATCTGTGATGGCTGCTCTAAGATTTTCTGTTCAAAGTATTTAATAATTTCATTTTTAATTAAAGATTCCAAAATTTTCCCAACCAGCGGATATTAAACTAACTGGCTTGTAATTACCCACATAAGCTCTTTTGCACCCAGGTCCTCCTGACCACATCCCTGCCTGTGCCCTCTTGCGCAATGTGAAACCAGGCTATGTTGATCTCCTAGGGAAGTCTCTTCCACCCATGGGAAGGGAAGAGGACCTCCCTGTATGCTGTGACTCCCTCCATAATCATATGGAGGGAGTCATAGGAGAGCCTGGGTGCAGCCCTGCACCTCTGTGCAGTGATTGTCAGTGTTTTCAGCACCCCAATGCTGGAGAACACTGACAGCACAAATGTCAAAATAAAGTTGGCCATTGTCCCTTTCAGGAAACCAGCTGATGACACGTCATCAAATGACGTCATCAGACCCGCTTCCTCTAATTTAATGGCAAACGCGCTGGACGGGCTTAACAAGCCCAATCCCAGGAAATTAATTTCAGAGGCTGGGTTGGAGACAGCAGCAGGGTCGGGACCCGCCACCGACGTCGCCCGTCACGGACCTGCCGAGGTTCGTAAAATCCAGCCCTTTGTCTTCCTTTAGCTTAGCCAGCTTCTTTAATACTTTACTTTTAGACATTATGGCCCCGATTTTCGGGCAGCTGTCGGGCGGCTTTTCATGCGGCCGTGGTCCGAAAATCGTGGAAAAAGCGGGCCGGGACCCCCCCCCTGCCTGATTCCCCGCCCCGTCCGACTTTCGGACCGCCGTTTCCACGTGCCCCGCTTCAGTCCCGCCCGCCGCTGGCGGGACTGCTCGTCGGAGCACTAATCACCAATGATCACCTTGTTAAGGACGATTTTCCCATGCTGTTGCGACTTTGGGGCTTTTCCCACCTGAAACCCGCCTGCGAGGAACCCCGCCGATGAGAACTGGCGTGAAAACAGCTGGCTTGCTTGCTTGCAGCAGCAGGTCGCTGAGGGCTGAAGATATTTAAGGAGGCAGCATTTGCAGGCTGCAGGACCTTGTTGATCAAGGCTTGGGGGAACTATTTGAAGCCTTAGGAGCAGCTGCAGAAAGTTGGAGCCTCACACACTTCTTCAGTGTGAGCTCCTGAGAAGCCCCTCTCACCACCCTAACTCAGGACCTCCTCAACCGAGGCATCTGCCAGAAGCATGGGAGGCCTTTGGCACCTTCCCTTCCTGGCATTAGAGGATCTCCAACAGCAGAGGTGGCAGCAGCAGAACCAGGAATAGCAGGATGAGCACCAGGGTGCTGCTCACTCACCTGAAGCTGCACAGGCCAGAAGGGGCCAGCGCTTGGAAGTGGCTTGAGAGCACCTTGCTGCGCTTTAGGGGGCCAGTGGGACCCGTTTCTGCACTGGCAGTCCTACTCAGAAGGACTTCCATGAAGATCTGGTTACTCTGTTCAGCAGATGACCAACGCTCCTCAAGAGATGTCATTCTCTTATGAGCACTCACCATGTTTTCCGTATGCTGGCGATTTATCTCCTCCATGGAGGTTGCCAACCTTTCCATAGTGCTGCGTTCATGCACCAATGACTCCACAAAGGCTCTGCTCATGGTCGCTATGGACTCCTCCATTCGCTCCACACTCGCAGTGACCCTGGAGACAAAACCTGCCAGAGACTCCTGCTTCTGTGCATGGAGATCCATCACCTCTTCTCTTGCGGATGGACCCAGAGGCAGAGGGTCGACATGCAGCGCAGCTGAGCTGAGCTGGCAGAACCCTGCGCCTTCCGACGAGGACTCTCCACTGCTGTCCCTGTCTCCAGAATCTGCTGAGGCTCACTTGTCAGCTGTGAAACACCAGGTGACAACACTACTCTATGTCCCGAAGGTCCCCCCGAGGTGTGAGTGTCTGCGCTGGTGCTGGGTGCGCTTACTTCTGCTGACGCTGCGCCCTCAGAGGTTGGAGCTTCCTCTGAGGAGTCTGGCTGCACAGCCTCTTCCTCCTCCACAGTGAGGACGGGGGCTCTGGATGGTACTGTGGGGGAGTAAAGGAAGGAGTTACAGATGTATTGCCAAGGTTCCTCTGGTGACTCCCAGCGAGTTGGCATCTTCTGACACCTGCATCCATGCAGCATTGGTCTCAGTGGGAGGCCTCTTCCTCCCTGACCTAGGGAAGAGGACCTCCCTGTGGGCCCTAACCACATCCAATAATGCCTGCAGTGAAGCCTCGTCGAATTTGAAGGCAGCTCGTGGTCTGGCACTGTCCACAGCTGCTGCAGGCTCCCTTGCCATCCTGTATGGTTCATTTGGAAGCCTTCAGAGGATGCATTGCTTGCCATGGACCTTGAAAGCACCACGAATGATGACATCATACTGTGGGGATTTCTGACTCGATTTAGACAATTAGCAAGGCTTCCCACATGCTGGGAATTAATTGGTCAATTGAGGGAAAATTGCGTGGGGCTGGCTGACACTTTTTTATGTATGTCAGAAACCCCACATTTGGGGAAATCCGCCCATTCCCCACACAAGCCGAAAATCGGGGCCTATTTGTCTCATCTTGTTTTTAACCAATTAAGGATTTACCTACTTCCAAAAATCCTTCTCTTTTGTAAATACTGAAGCAAAGTATTGAGATACAGTATGAGAGTAATTTGAGACATGGCATTTGGTAAGTGTAGCATGCTTGAGAGGAAAATGGTGACTTTGGACCCATGGTTCCCAAAGCTCTCTACCACTGGGCTTTTCCTCATGTCTAGACTAATTGATAGAGATTTCCTGCCGTGACTAGTCAACAACTCCAGTATCGTTGTATGCGACTGGCAGAAGGCAAACTAGATGGGCCTTGGTCTTCTTTCGACTAGCAATTACTATGTTCAAAGTACTTGTTAAGTATCCTGTTCATCAACTGCTACCTCACTATCCTCTCCTCTCATGGGTCTTGCTTCACTTTTATCAATTATTTTTCTACTGACATATTTGTAGAATATTTTACTATTCCTTTTTCATTTCTTTTTAGATTCTCTACTCATACTCCCTCCATGCTTTCCTTATCCATTTCTTAGGTTCTTTCCTTATTGTCTAGTAATCTCTCTTATTTTTATTATAATGTTACTCTCAGAGGCCCTCTTTAGCTTGGTGTCTAACCTCTATTTATCCATGGCATTCTGAAACGTGAAATGGACTCTCTATTTTGTATTGGGTTTTATTTATTCTGCAACTTTGCAATCCCATTTTTAAACATAACAACAACGTGTATTTATATAGCGTCTTTAATGTAGTAAAACATCCCACGGCGCTTCACAGGAGTGTTATAAGACAAAAAAGTGACACCAAGCCACATAAGAAATTAGGGCAGGTGACCAAAAGCTTGTTCAAAGAGGTATGTTTTAAGGAGCATCTTAAAGGAGGAAAGGGAGGAAAGAGAGGTAGAGAGATTTAGACAGGGAATTCCAGAGCTTAGAGCCTAGGCAGCTAAAGGCACGGCCACCGATGGTGGAGCGATTATAATCAGGGATGCTCAAGGGGCAGAATTAGAGGAGCGCAGATATCTCGGGAGGGGGGCTGAAGGAGATTACAGAGATAGGGAGGGGTGAGGCCATGAAGGGATTTGAAAACAAGGATGAGAATTTTGAAATCGAGACGTTGCTTAACCGGGAGCCAGTATAGGTCGGCGAGCACAGGGATGATGTGTGAACGGGACTTGGTGCGAGTTAGGACACGGGCAGCCGAGTTTGGGATGACCTCAAGATTACATAGGGTAGAATGTGGGAGGCCAGCCAAGAGTGTGTTGGAATAGTTAAGTCTAGAAGTAACAAAGGCATGGATGAGGGTTTCAGCAGCAGATGAGCTGAGGCAGGAGCAGGAGCAGAGACGGGAAACGTTACAGAGGTGGAAATAGGCAGTCTTTGTTTTGCTGCGGATATGTAGTCAGAAGCTCATTTCAGGGTCAAATATGACACCAAGCTTGTGAACAGTCTGGTTTAGCCTCAGACAGATGCTAGGGAGAGGGATGGAGTCGGTGGCTAGGGAATGGAGTTTGTGGCGGGGCCTGAAGACAATGGCTTTGTTCTTCCCAATATTTAATTGGAGAAAATTTCTGCTCATCCAGTAGTGGATGTTGGACAAACAGTGTGTCAATTTAGAGACCGTGGAGGGATCGAGAGAAGTGGCGGTGAGGTAGAGCTGCATGTCTTCAGCATACATGTGGAAACTGACGCTGTGTTTTCGGATGATGTCACCAAGGGACAGCATATAGATGAAAAATAGGAGGGGGCCAAGGATAGATACTTTGGGGACCCCAGAGGTAATGATGCGGGACTGGGAAGAGAAACCATTTCAAGCGATTTTCTGGCTACAATCAGATAGATAAGGGTGGAACCAGGCAAGTGCAGTCCCACCAAGCTGGATGACAGTGGCGAGGCATTGGAGGAGGATGCAGTGGTCAATCGTGTCAAAGGCTGCAGACAGGTCGAGAAGGATGAGAAGGGATAGTTTACCTTTGTCACAGTCACAAAAGATGTAATTGTTGATCTACATTGTTGACTCTGTGTGCCAATTACTCTTTGCACCTCAGCCAGCTATTCCAATCCGACGCCCTTATTTTTGTAGGAACTTTTTCCCTTTTGATTTGGACCTTAAATCTCATTATGGCCACCCGTCCTTAGGTGCTAGCCCATATTTAATTCATCTATTTAGTTATCATAACTGGATCTAGCAATGCCTCTCCCTTTGTAGGCCTATGTGCATAAAACTACAGAGAAGCCAAGGATTGAACCTGGAGCCTTATACTCTGCTATATAAACATTTCATATGGGAATTCTAATCTAAAAATGCTCCCATTTACCTGTAAGGATTCTATATTACACCTATGGGTGATGCTCTAATAGGATTTCCAATGATAATTTAATGACTTGCCTGCCACAGCTCTTTGTAACACTACCACATGATGCTGTATTATCTTTTCCCCACAACGCACTCAAAATACTTATGGGGAAAAAAATTGTCTGCTTTTTTCCCCTCAGTAACTGAACTTTCTAATATCCAAAATAAAGATTTAAATAAAGTAGAAAATATGTATTTCAATTTTATCCATCAATTTGTCTTTCGTGCTTTTAACACCTTCATTAAACTTTTTACTGAAACTTGGACTTGGTCATTTTGCCCTGAGCTCTAACCATTAGTTGAGTACAGACTGTACAGTCTGAACATGTCCATTTCCCAGGATGCTGCAGTACCATTTAGTCAGCTGAACTGCTGGAATAATTTTCTTTAGCTGCTAGCAGTTTAAAGTTCAGTTGTTTTGTAAAATTATCTGAAGCTAGGGAGCTAATTTCAAAATAATTTTTTAGGTAACATTTATATTCAAGAATAACGGGCCGTATATTCCGATCCCTACGGGTGGGTGCGCGCTGTGTACGCACCCGTAGGGACATCGGAAATGCCAGTTTCAGGCATGCACAGCGCATGCACTGAAAACTGGCATTTCTGATATGTCAAGAATGCTCTTGACAGATCGGACGCCTGCCCTGGCGAAGGGCCTCTGCGGGCGGATAGTTCCGCTTTCTGGAGACCCTCTGCCCGCAGAAAACCCTTAGAATTCTTACGCCTGGTAAAAGCAGGTGTAAGGCCTGCTTTTACCAGGATAAGGGTTGAAAAAAGTAAAAAAAAATGTTTTCACTCATTTATCATTTAAAAATACTTTAAAAAAGGTAAATTTATTTTTAGCCCTGTAAAAAACTTTAATTACGTTTTCCAAAAAATTAAATTTTTGTTCAAAATATTTAATTTACTGTAATTTCAACTAATTTTAAAAGGGTGATGGTTTTTTAAAATTTATTTAATGTTTTACTATGTTTTTGGGGTGATCTCCAGTCATATATTTGACAGGTCTATCTGTAAAGTGTATGAAGGGAGATTCCCTTCTTTGATTGGCTCCCCATGGCCCATGTGATCCCAGGGATGCTGCAAACTGCCTGCACCTCTGGGATACATGGGCCCTGCGCATTTGGAGTTAGAGAGGCCCAGCATCGGAAGTGTAGGCACCTCGGGAGCACTCAGGTAAGTTCGTAGATTTTTCCAGATCGGAGGCCTCCGCACGCAGGAGGCCTCCGATCGGAAAATACGGCTCAACATATATGTCATGATGATGTCATGTGTATCTGTGATACTGGTGCTGGCTTCTACATGAGAAGTGTAAAGAAACGGCATTATTGCATATTCATGTTGGGCCAGAAATTCGGGTCCCCACGGGTACTCACGCGTAGGGCCAACGAAAGTGCCGGTTTCGTGCATGCACTGCGCACGCGCGGGAAACCGGAACTTCCGTTCCCTTAAAGGAAGGGGTTCACAGGTCGAATGCGTGCGCCGGAGAGGCAGTGCGTACGCCTGGAACTTCCGGTTTTTTTGCAGCTTTCTCCGGGAGGGTAAGTCTCCAGGAGCTACGCTTATAAAAAGCAGTCGCAAGGCATGCTTTTAACAAGGTAAGTGGTGAATTAAATTAAATTAAAACATTTTTTCCACAGGTTTATTATTTTTAAATACTTTAAAGAAAGGTAAGTTTATTTTTAGCCCCGTTAGAAGCTGTAATTAATTTTTTCAAAAATTTAAATTATTGTTTAAAATAGTAATTTTATGTAATTTATAGTTATTTTTAAAATGTGATTTAAAAAAAAAATTATTTGAAGTTTTAGTGATGTTTTGGGGCTGAATTGTATTCATAGATTTGACAGGTCTTCCTGTCAAATCTATGAATACAGATTCCCTGCTACCATTGGCTCTCCATGGCCCACGTGATCCCAGGGGACGCTTCAAAATAACTGCACCCCTGGGATACGCAAGCACTGCGCGCCGGCAGTTGGAGGAGGCCCAGGATCGGAACCCCACGCGGACCCACAGCACAACGGCCGGCGCGCTAGGTAAGTGCAGGTCAGGGGCTTGCACCCGCAGGAAGCCTCCGACTCAAATTTCTGGGCCATTGTATTTGTTATCAAACACAAAAAAAAACAAAGATTTAACTTTTTAACTCTAGCTGCACATTAGCAAATTTTAACTTTAAATATTGGATATTTTTAGTCAAGTAAAATAGAATCAAACATCACAACAGATATAATTATCACATCAAAACAGCACGTTGCAGTGCAGATGCCATTAGATGACCTGCTACAGCAAAGTCTGGCCCATTACCTCCCAGTTGTTTGCAGATTTCAGAGAGCTACACTTCTGTATATCTGAAAAAGCTTTGTGACTAGACTACTAAAATGAAGCATAATGGATTACATTCAGTATCTTGAAGGCCAAACTAAATTACATGTATTTATGGATGACAACTGTCAATCTCCTGCTTAACTGACAACTCCAAACTGTGAAGCTCAGGGTTGATCAGGTAACCATAAACATATTCAGAAATGTAATATGCAAGCAGTTATTCCACCAGCACTGCATGCAGGCAGAGGAGGAGATTGGTGACTTTTAAAATGCTTTGCCCAGACCCTGGAAAAGGCAGAGCACACAACCTGTAGCCTTAACCGAAGGGTCCAGGGCTTGATCCTGGAGCAAAGAGTGGGTGCAGTCCAGCTTGTGTCCTCAGCATAGGTTTACAAGGAAGGAAGCTAAATGGGGAGAGTGAGGTGCGAGGCGAAGGGGTTTAGGGAGAGAATTCCAGATCATGAGGTCAGACAGCTAAGGCACAGCTGCCAATGGTGAGAAGTGAAGGGGGCTGCACAAAATGCCTGAATCAGAGGAATGGAGAGCTCGGGGAGGGAGGGGGTCGTAGGGCTGGAGGGTGTTACAGAGATTGGGAGGGCAAAGGCCGTGAAGGGAGTTAAACATGAGTATAAGAATGTAACATTTGAGGAGATGAGAGACTGGGTTTAAGCAGCAGATTGGCCGAGGCAGAGATGGAGACGAATAATGTTGTTATGGAGGTGGCCCGTATAGCAACAATGCATTGTCCGCTCAGCATGGAAAATGCAATGAGGCATCCACTAGTTTTCTAGAAATTCTGACATTCATTACAAAAGGGAAAACTATGTGTGGCTAACTCCCTGGCCTAGATTTTCAGTGTGCCGTGAGGCGGGCTTTTAGGCGTGCGGGGGGCTAAAATCCTGAAATCGGGGGTCCCGACACCATCCCGCCCAAAACCCGCCTCCACGTAAGTTTCAATGGAGGCGGGTACCCACCCCACACTGAGACCCGCCGACCCGAGGCGGGAAGGGATTAGTGCCAGTTAGTTAACAGGCAGTTTTTAGCCTAATCCCTATTTTGAGGGGTGTCGTGTGGGATTCCCGACGGCTCCAAACCACGCCAGGTTAGAGCAGGCGGGACATCGGGTTGAAGGACTTGGAGGGGTCGCGATGTCGGTGCTCAGGTGAGTGATGGGTGCATGAGTGCAAAGGTAAGTGTGTTTGGTGTGTCTAAAGTGTGTAAAGAAGTTTAAATTACCTGTACTTACCTTTACAGCCTTTCTTCCTCTAGGCGTCGGGAGTCTATCGCTCAACCGGCACTGAAAGCAGAATGGCTGCGATCTGTCAAAAGTGACAGCCTTCAGCTTTCAGTGCCGGTGAGAGTTCTAACTGAGTCTGCGTAGAAGGACTCAGGTTAGAAGTCAGAATGTCAGTGTTTGACAGCTTCAAACAGCTGTGAAACACTGATATTTCATCTGTCAGCACGTCCTGACAGATGAAATTTCAGTCTGTGACGTCACCTGTTGCCGGGTGGCCCTTAATTGGCCTGCTGAGCCTGCTGGGCGGGCTCAACAAGGTCAATAAAGGGAAAATCGCGTGGATTGGACAGACGTCGATGAAGGCGAGACTGAAACCCAAAAGTTGTAGTTCCGCCTCCTTCCTGACTGCTGAATGAAAATTCAGCCCCGTCTCCAGTGTATGTCCAGTAAACTGTATTCCCAGCAAAGTTTCTTAATACTGTCAGTAACCAGGTTAAGCTGCCCACCCCAGCCATCACTGTCTCCTGCTGCCATGATTCCTTCCTCAGCGAACTTTCTGCACTGCAAACCTCAGTCCACAGGTAGCATGCAGTCACGGAGGGAGGGGAAGAGAAGAGGTGTCAATGATGATTCCAGTTTTCCATCCCAATTTGAAGAAATACAGAAAGTTCCATCTTAGCCAAAAACTGGATATGACCATCCACTGATAGCAGCCAGGTTTGAATATCAAAGTTTGAATTCAAATTAAGGCTAGAAAATAGTTAAATATTTGAGCAATCAACAAGAACAATGGTATTTGGCTGGCAAGCCCTGAATATTTGTGTTACGTTTTTGGAGTTTTTACTCTAGATATTTTTCTTGGGCTCAGACCATTCCTGCATGCTCAGACTGTAGTGTATGTACCTTTAAGAGAGAACTACTTTTACAGCTCCTGTATACTGTAGTACCGGCAGTGACCACCCCTGTATATAAGCCTTGAGCATGCCTCTGTACTGCCAGTCTTAAGACTACCCTACTCCAGTAAACACCTGTTGATTGTTAAGTTACAGCCTCCGTGTAGTTATTGGAAAACATCATACTCTAAGAATAACGGATCCAACAGTGGCAACGAGGTCGATTCGAATCTACCTGCAACTCTGCATTTCCCTTCAAGGATTCGCACTGGGAGGGCGGTGGAAGAAAGTCGAGGCCAGAAGCACGGGCGTCGACCACGAGCAACCGCCCAGTCATCCGGCAGAGAGTGAACATCGCAGGGGAGGCTGTTGAGAGTCGGGCTTGGTTCCCCAGCCACGACGATCCAGCAACAGACTGGCAACAGGTACAGCGCAGACCCTTCCCGGACAGCGGCGGCTGGAGCCGACCGACGGCAGAGAAAAAGCCGAGCAGCGTCGACGGGGTAAGAGAGAGGGTGAAGCGCACAGGGCGCGGCCGGGGGTTGAAAACCGAGCGGCGTCAAGGAAAAACAAACAGAGAGAGAGGGTAAAGCAGCAGCCGGGTTCAGGACCGAGCGACGGCAACGGGAAAGGCGCACAGGAGAACGTGCAGAGCACAGCCAGGGCTCAAGGGCTGAACCGCGTCCGCGGGGAGAAGAAGGGAGAGCGCAGGAGACGCCATTGAGCCACGGAGAAGAAGGGAGAGCGCAGGAGAAGCCACTATTAGAAGCCGCAGCGGACAAGAAGGGCGAGCGCGGGAAGAAAGGAAAGCGCGGGAGACACCATTTTGTGCCAGCGGAGAAGAAGGGAGAGTGTGGGAGACGACATTTTACACAGTTAAATCACACCCAGGGATGCCGAAAGTGGCAGTATCACTGCGTTCGACAATGAAGTCGAAGATTGGGCGACATATGTGGAACGCATGGAGGTGTACTGCAGGGCAAATGAAGTGCCAGATGCTAGGAAAGCACTGGTTTTGTTAAATTCCATGGGTGCAAAAACTTATGGCTTACTGCGAAACCTAATAACCCCAGAGAAGCCCGTGAATAAGAATTTCGAAAGCATAGTAGAAATCCTACAGGACCACTTAAACCCCACACCGCTGCTGATAGCAGAAATATTTAAGTTCCACAAACGGAACCAGCATAAAGACGAAAGCAATGCTGAGTACTTAACGGAACTGCGCAAGCTATCGAAACACTGCCAGTTTGGAGTGGGACTAGCAGATACGTTAAGGGACATGTTTGTGTGTGGGCTTCAAAGTGAAGGAACCCAGAAACAGCTTCTATCAGAAAAGGATCTTACGCTGGACAAGGCTTTCAGCATGGCAGTATCACACGAAGCAGCCGCAAGGGGCGCTGCTGAGATACAACGGAGACCGCAAGAATATGGCACCAATGAAATGTCATATGGAACAGGGAAGTGTTATCGCTGCAACAGAACAACACATGACCAGAAGGATTGTTGGTTCAAGGACCAAGTGTGCAGACAGTGTGGAAAAGCAGGACACATAGCAAGAGTCTGCAGGTCAGGGAAGAAAACCAACAGCAAGAAATCTCCACAGGAGAAGTACAAAAAGGTACATAAGGTGATGGACAGTAGTTCAGACGAACAGAAAAGTGATACAGACTCCGGAAGCAAGGAGCTGGGTTGTCTGAAACTACATAAGGTAACCAAAATGGAGGATCACCAGACTATCTGGGTCACACTCAAGATAGACGGAGTCCAAGTGAAAATGGAATTGGACGCAGGATCAGCCCTCACAGTCATAAACCAAAGGGACTACAAGCGGCTATTTTCACATATACCCTTGAAAGCTACAGAGATTGTCTTGAAGATGTACAAGGGGCAAAAAGTCTACCCCAAAGGAAAAATAAGGGTGAAAGTGACATATAAAGGTCAGGAAATACCTAAAATGGATATATATGTATTGCCAGATGGAGGACCACCACTACTAGGACGTGAATGGATCCGGAAGATACAATTAGATTGGCATTCCATACAGGCACTGAAGGTTGAGGCCAAAAAGGATGACGACGTCACACCTGGACGACTGTCAAAAATGCTAACTGACGCAAAAGAAGTGTTCCAGGAGGGACTCAGAACACTAAAAGGCATAACAGCAATGATTAAAATAGAGGAAAATGCAAGCCCAAAGTTTCTTAAGGCCAGACCAATGTCTTATGCGATCCGACCAGCCGTCGAAGCAGAGCTGGAAGGGTTGGAACATTCAGGAGTACTGTCCAAAGTAGACTGGAGCGAGTGGGCTACACCCATCGTTCCTGTAATGAAGAGGTCGTTGGGTAATACGCCTGGGGAACCAAAGAAGGTCCGCATCTGTGGGGATTTTAAGGTGACAGTGAACCCAGTCCTTCACACTGTACAATATCCGCTTCCACGGATTGAGGATATTTTCGCCTCGCTATCTGGAGGTAAACGCTTCACCAAAATTGATCTAGCCCAGGCGTACTTGCAAATGGCGGTAGAAGAAGCCTCGAAACAATACCTCACGATCAACACTCATAAAGGTCTCTACCAATACAACCGGCTGGTGTTCGGGGTAGCATCGGCTCCGGCTATTTGGCAAAGGGTGATGGATCAAGTCCTGCAAGGGATTCCAGGGACCCAGTGTTATTTGGATGACATCCTGGTCACGGGCGAAAATGACAGTGATCACCTCGCCAACCTGGAGAAGGTGCTCACTAGATTAAAGGAATATGGGCTACGAGCTAATCGCCACAAGTGCGAGTTTTTCCAGAAGCAGATCTCGCATTGTGGCCACGTTATTGATGAAGAGGGGTTACATAAGTCCACTGAAAAGATTGAGGCAGTCGTCAAGGCTCCAGCACCGGAAAATGTGACACAACTGAGGTCGTTCCTCGGGCTGGTGAACTACTACCATAAGTTCTTACCAAATTTGTCTACAGTATTACACCCACTGAACACCCTACTGCAAACGGGGGTACCATGGAAGTGGAATGACGAACGTAAACGAGCTTTCCAGAAGTGCAAAGAATTGATCACATCAAAAGAGGTGTTGGCCCATTTCAACCCAGCACTACCAATTCGTTTGGCATGTGATGCATCACCCTATGGTATTGGAGCAGCGATGTCGCACAAATTCCCAGACAGGTTGGAGAGGCCAGTAGCCTTTGCGTCTTGGTCACTAACCTCAGCCGAGCGCAACTACACCCAGATTGACAGGGAGGCCCTCAGCCTAGTATGGGGAGTAAAAAAATTCAACCACTATCTGCATGGGCAGAAGTTCACCTTGCTGACTGACCACCAACCACTTGTCTCCATCTTTAATCCAAAGAAGGGCGTTCCGGTGATGACGGCACAACGGTTACAAAGATGGTCCCTTTTTCTAGGGGCGAACCAATATGAAATAGAATATAAAGGCACGAAACAGCATGGAAACGCTGATGGGCTATCACGCCTGCCACTGCCTACTGTGGAGGAAGCAGCAGCAGTGGACCCTATCGAGATATTTTATTCGTCAATAATTGAATGATTGCCAGTAACGAACGCGGATATAGAAAAAGAGACCCGCAATGATCCGACACTGTCTCGGGTATATGATTTGACGGTGAGGGGATGGCCAACACATGGCGACTCACTGTTGCCAGCATTCTCATCCAGAAGAGAACAGCTGTCAGTATGCCAGGGGACAGTGATGTGTGGATCCCGAGTGGTAATTCCACCCAAGTTAAGGGAGAGAGTGCTAAATGAGCTTCACGAAGGTCATCTGGGAGGGGTGAAAATGAAAAGCCTTGCTAGGGCTTATGTGTGGTGGCCGGGGATCGATCAGCAAATCGAGGACCTAACCAAGAGCTGCTCAGGATGCCAGAAGGTCCAAAATGCACCACCACATGCCCCTCTACACCCATGGGAGTGGCCCTCCTCTCCATGGCAACAGGTGCATATTGATTTTGCTGGTCCATTCATGGACTCAATGTTCTTAATAGCAGTGGATGCTCACTCGAAATGGCTTGAGGTGATAAAAATGTCCTCAACCACTACAGAGAAAACGATTGCAGTCCTACGGACCTTTTTGCCAGGAACGGCTTGCCAGAGCAGATTTGCTCTGATAATGGACCACAGTTTGTGTCCGAAGAGTTTTGGAAATTTATGAGAAGGAATGGGGTAAGGCATTACACATCCGCCCTGTATCATCCAGCCACAAATGGATTGGCTGAGAGGTTCGTACAAACCTTTAAAAAGGCAATAAAGGCCATGTGTGATGATGAAATTTCACTGCAGCATAAGGTGGACAATTTCCTGTTAGCCTACAGAAATGCGACACATGCAGTTACCAACCAGACCCCGGCCATGATGTTCTTTAACCGAAGGTTGAGATCTCGTCTGGATTTGCTCAGACCAAATGTGCGAAGAAATGTTGAGGATAAACAATTCCAGCACATCAATGAGAAGCCGACAAGGAGCTTCAATGTAGGACAACCAGTCTTGGCCCGTGACTACCGAACAGAGAAATGGCAACCCGGAACGACATGCACACGGCAGGGGCCATTAATGTACACAGTGGATGTCGGGGAGAACATTATGAGACGCCACGTCGATCAGATCTTAGTGTCACAGGAACGAGTCAACCCCATGTCTCGCGTACCTGGGGATGAACCCGACATACCGGTAGCATCTACCTCAGAAACAGTAGCAGTGGAAACTGATGAACTAACCGACGAAAGGGGGCCAGAATTGCCTCCGCACCAAGAACAAGAACCTCAGGAAAGGCGCTATCCAGAAAGGATCAGGAAGCCGCCCCAAAGACTGAATCTATAAATGGACTATTTCTGTTTAATGTGCATGTTAAAGTGTTAATTGTTATTTGAATATTATGGGTACTGCTAATCTAAAAGGGGAGGAATTGTAGTGTATGTACCTTTAAGAGAGAACTACTTTTACAGCTCCTGTATACTGTAGTACCGGCAGTGACCACCCCTGTATATAAGCCTTGAGCATGCCTCTGTACTGCCAGTCTTAAGACTACCCTACTCCAGTAAACACCTGTTGATTGTTAAGTTACAGCCTCTGTGTAGTTATTGGAAAACATCATACTCTAAGAATCACGGATCCAACACAGACCACTCCCTATGGCCTAAAGTTTGCCTTTCCCTTTCCAATATCTAGGTAATTTGTAACAAACCGATAATCCTCCTTACTGTATTTCAGATACAACATGAGTTTCCTCCTCTTCTGAAGACAGAAGAATGAATAAATCACTAGTCCATGCCTTAGGCTAAAAAGTGCCAAACTGATTTGTTAAACTGTAAATGAATAAGTGAACTGAAACAATGACCTACTGCAGTCGATACAGACTTAACAATTCCTCTCGTAAGACAGAAAATAACAAATAGTTACGCTGGCCACATCAATCTGCAGTGTAACATAGATGAGACACAAAGTTTCTGATCATTAACCTTTACACAGGGGAGGGGCAATGTTGCTGAGCATACATTAACATTGCACTATCAACTAAGCACAACTACGGTGCTGGGTAGCTGCTCTATTAGCTAGTTACAAACAAATCACAGAATCACAGAATCACCAGTGCAGATAGAGGCCATTTCGGCCCATCGAGCCTGCACCGACACATATCCCACCCTATCCCTGTAACCCCATGTATTTAATCCCCTAACACTAAGGGTCAATTTATCATAGCCAAATCAACCTAACCTGCACATCTTTGGACTGTGGGAGGAAACCGGAGCACCCGGAGGAAACCCACGCAGACACAGGGAGAATGTGCAAACTCCACACAGACAGTCGCCCGAGACCAGATTTGAACCCGGGTCCCTGGCGCTGTGAGGCAACAGTGCTAACCACTATGCCACCGTGCCCCCCTTTAACAATTATCAAAACCATACCTTTGCTCCACAGGCGTTGAAATTGATCACTGTCCATAGGCTGATTGAGAATTAACAGACAGTGTTTCAGTTTTCCTAAAATGAAAAAGGGCAAGGTTAATCAGGAAACGATATAGACATACCACAGTAATTATGTTTTAGTCAACCATCCTATGATTTTTACTTTGTTCCAAGCTGGTGGTTATCTCTCTTCCACCCCTTCCCCCTTTTATCCTTAATTCAGAAGTATACTTTTACCTTAGGCAATGTTGTAATTCACTTTCTTTCCTGCTCTCTTAATTATGATTTATACTTGGCTTCAGTTAATATTACCAACCTCCCCATCCCAAACTTTAATTCAAGTAACAAAGTCCACACACATGTGCATGGCACTCGTTCCTACGTACTTAGCTTAAAAAGGGCGTGAGGAAGAGGCAGAACATGAGTTTTTCTTACTTACATTTATGCTTTATGAAGCACTACACTTTCCACATTGTTGAGCAACGATTGAAGCAGACATGCTGGGATGATATTAGTTAAGGGCATTGTAAAACATTGAAAATTCAGACGCCCAAAGAAATCTAAAGCATTCTAACAGGGGAGCCAATAGTAAATTGATAAACTTCACCGTAAATACTCTTATTCCAGCACACCCTGACCCAATACTTGTCCATGAAATGGAGCAGATAAAGTGCAGCCCTGTTAATACAAACATTTTTGCAAGTATTTTAATGTACTGTCATTCCTGCAATTTTACTTCAGGAGGCCAGACAGCAAACTGATTGTATCATTAAGCACATCACATCCACAGGCTGCAAAAATCTTCAGAAAAGTGAAATTTATAAGAACATAAGATGTAGGAGCAGGAGTAGGCCATTTGGGCCCTCGAGCCTGCTCTGCCATTCGATAAGATCATGGCTGATCTGATCTTGGCCTCAACTCCACTTCCCTGCCTGCTCCCCATAACCCTGAACTCCCTTATTGTTCAAAAATCTGTCTGTCTCCACCTTAAATATATTCAATAACTCCGCCTCCAGAGCTCTCTGGGGTAAAGAATTCCAAAGATTCACGACCCTGAGAGAAGAAATTCCTCCTCATCTATGTTTTAAATGGGTGACCCCTTATTCTGAAACTGTGCCCCCTAGTTCTAGATTCCCCAGACGAGGGGAAACATCCTCTCTGCATCTATCTTGTCAAGCCCCCTCAGCATCTTATATGTTTCAATAAGATCACCTCTCATTCTTCTAAACTCCAATGAGTACAGGACCAACCTGCTCAACCTTTCTTCATAAGACATCTCTTCATCTCAGGAATCAACCTAGTGAACCTTCTCTGAATTGCCTCCAATGCAAATATATCCCTCCTTAAATAAGGAGACCAAAATTGTATGCATTACTCCAGGTGTAGTCTCACCAATAACCTGTACAGTTGTAGCAGAACTTCCCTACTTACTTAGCCTATCTATACCCCTTTGTAGATTCTTTGGGGGAGAAATTCGGTTGGTAGCGCCAGCGATTAGCGCCTAAAGAGGCCGAGAAGTGGGGCGTTAGCCAATTTTCGGCCAGGTGTAGTGAACCCAGCGCCTCTTGCCATTTTGAGTGGGTTTTAGCACCGGCGCTAAATCTTAGCGCCCGCTCGCGGGCGCAGGCAGATCATGATGTCATTTCAGTGTGCAACGCCTTTTTGGCGCCCCGGACCGGAAATTCAGTGGTGCACCCCTTTGTTCCGCCTGGCGCTAATAAGGACAGCTTACTGGAACATTCCCCAGTCGCTCTCGGGCTTAGGGGGGCGCTCTTTAAAGGGGACTGCACTGGTATAAAAGCGGCAGCCATTTTGGGAGCACAACTTCTTTGAGATTTTCACAGAGTTGCACTCTGAGAGCCATATCACTAGTGACCCAGTGCTGCCAGAGGACATTCAGCCTTCAATCACCCTGCTGCTGGTGAGCATTTACACCCTGTATAATTTCTTGTTATCTATTATTATGGGGGCTGCTTTGGAGGGGAACGTCCTGCTGCTCGACCATCTGGAAAGGGCACAGAGACGGAGGGAGAGAGGGCCAGGAATGGCCAGACGGAGGAGGGCCAACAGACGTCGTTACACCAGACCTTACGCTGCCAGGGTATTCAGGCAGCAGTTCTCTTACCTCAACATGTCAGAGGAGCAGTGTCTTAGGAGGCTGCGATTCAGAAAGGAGGTGGTGACTGAGCTGTGCCACCTGCTTCAGGCAGATCTTCAGCCGCAGATAAGGTGCAGGACCTCTCTGTCGGTGGCTGTCAAGATTACAGTAACACTTAATTTCTATGCGACCGGCTCCTTTCAGGCAGCAACTGGGGGCATTGCCAACATCTCCCAGTTTGCGGTGCATGGCTGCATCCAGCAAGTAACAGATGCCCTGTTTAAAAGGCGGCGGCAGTACATCTCCTTCACTGCGACACCGGAGAAGCAGCGGGAGCGCGCAGAGGGCTTCGCGGCAATAGCAGACTTCCCCATGGTGCAGGGCGCCATTGACTGCACGCACGTGGCTTTGCGGGCGCCTGTTTTGAATCCTGAGGACTTCCGCAACCGCAAGGGGTTCCACTCCTTGAATGTGCAGCTGGTCTGTGACCACCGGCAGCTGATCTTCGCGGTCAATGCTCAGTTCCCAGGCAGCAGCCACGACGTATTCATCCTGCGCCAGACTTCAGTAACAGACCTTTTCGAGGCCCCGGCTCACCCAGAAGGCTGGCTTCTCGGTGACAAGGGCTATCCTCTGTGACCGTGGCTGATGACCCCGCTCCGTTCGCCCAGCACCCCTGCAGAAGAGCACTACAACGTCAGCCATCAGGCGACGAGGAACATTGTGGAGCACACAATCGGCGTGCTGAAGCAGCGGTTCTACTGTTTGGACCATTCGGGAGGCGCCTTGCAGTACTCACTAGAGCGAGTCTCCCACTTCGTCGTTGTCTGCTGCATGCTCCATAACCTCGCCACCCTGCGCACCCGGCCAATGCCAGCAGACATTGAAGGACCAGCAGAGGAGGAGGAGGAGGACCAAGACGGGAGGGTCCCAGGAACCGGAAGGGCCGTCCATCAGAGGCTGATAAGGAGTCGGTTCTAGGCCCCTCCCACGGAATGCTTGGTGCCAATCGAAAACCAGGAATGGAACCATTTGGATAACCCAAAGCCTATGAAGGCCAGTATGAATGTAAATAGCAGACATGGCCAATGTCAATAAAATAATTTGTTTATTTTGAAAAATGTGCTTCCTTCCAACATGACAAAGCAATGGCAACAGAAAGCTTAACTAACAAACTAACACATAAGTTACTCGAACACCCGGGAGACTATCCAAAACATTACTAACATTCAGGCCAAGTGGCTCGCACACCGGGGAGACTATCCAAAACATTACTAACATTCAGACCAGCATCCACGGCCTTGATTTCTAGAAATAAGACGACTCAGCAGCACCTTCTAGTCTTTCCCCTTTGATGGTGATCTACTTCTCTTGCGAGAACGGTCCCTTCCCTCCCTGCAGCTCCTCCGTAATGGGACCCCAGTGGCTGCATGAAGGCTGGGGGACGCCTGCTGACTGTCCGAAAGCGCAGATGCCCCTGAGGGACGGCCTGGACGGACTCTGGGCTTGGAGGGCCCGGATGCTGACTGCTCCAACTGGGCATGGGTGGAAGCAGTCTGTCCTGCAGGTGATGGCAGCTGCAGTGGAGACGTGCCAGCGGTGGCATCAGGAATGCTGACATCCTGAGAGCGGACACCTGCTCCGTGGTCGGCCGACACACTGGCACTCTGACGGGGCAGCACCGCAGCATGCGAACCAATCGGCGGGTCCACAGATTGCTGGCCTGCTGTGGTGCTGCAAGGGCCCCGGGTAATCCTGCCTGATCCATCGAGGGTGGCAGCAGTCAGTGCTTGCGTGGCCTCAATCTGCCTCTGCATGAGGCTAGCGAGTGACTGCGTTGCAGGTGCCAGTGCTTCGGTGAAGCCCTGGACAGTCCTTTCCAGTGCTTCGGTCAAGCCCTGGACAGTCCTTTCCAGTGATGTACCAAAGCCCTGGACAGTCCTTTCCAGTGATGTACCAAAGCCCTGGACAGTCCTTTCCAGTGATGTACCGAAGCCCTGGGCAGTCTTTTTCAGGGCTGCCCCGAAGCCCTGGGCACTCCTTTCCTGTGCTGCCCCGAAGTCTTGCACACTCCTTGCCAGTGTCTCGATGGATTCAGGCATCCTTGCCACTGCAGCCATCAGCTCAGTGTGCCTGAGCCGAGCCTGGGTGCTCATTTCTGCGAGGGAACGCACCTCTTCTGCGCTCTGTGCAGCAGTCATCGTGGCCTGACTCGCCCTCCGGGGAGATGGCTCCCAAGCTTCCCTACCCCCCTTGCGTTGCTGGAGCCCGCTGGTTCCTGCAACTGGTTCCTCCTCAGAGCCACCCCCCCGCTCCCCTCCAGGGAAGCACTATTCCCAGTCTGCAGATGGGCTGCCTCGCCTGAGGGTGGTATGGATGGTCCGGCTTCCTCCTGCTCGTCGCCTCCGGAGTCAGTGTCCCTGGCAGCTTGACGGCCCGGCTCCCAAGCTGGTAATGCAGCATCTGAAAGCAGGGAGGTTGAAGAGTGGCTTTAGCGAAAGGACAGGGTGGCAGCAAGGGATGCAAGAGTGCTGCAATGCTCTGACATGGGTCCAGAGTGAAAAAGCATGCTGGTGGGGGGAACAAGTGGAAGGAGACAGTTCAAAAAGGTGATGACCTTACCATCGCTGTGCACAATGGGGTCGGCAGCTCCAGTGGTGACAGGACCACTCATCTGGCCCCCAACAATCAGGTGGACTCTTTCCTCCAGGTCCGTCAGTGTCTGCAGCTGAGGAGGGCCTCCTCCGGTACGAATCTGTTCCCTCCAGTTCCTGGCCAGCTTGGCCTGCAGGAGAAAGGACGGGAAGTGATGAAACATGCTGCCCTGAGTTGTCAGCTCATGCCCCCCATGGTGGAACAGCCCTTACAGTATGCCCTGAGTTGAATGTGCGTGTGCGTTCCCAGAAAGGGCCATGGGTGCTGGCTGACAGATGGCCATTGGGGCATCGCGCACCCTCTGGCCATAAAGTCAGGTGCAGATGGAGGGATGAAGAAGATTGCCAAAAAGCCACTCACCCTAACGACCCGAGTGAGATAGTTGAACTTCTTCCTGCATTGCACAGGAGTCCTGGGCGCCACGCTGCTGGAGTTGACTCTTTGAGAAACTTCCCTCCAAGCTCTGCGGTACTCGTTCTGATGAGGCCTCCTGCCATTGTCAGGGTACAGCACTGCTCGGCGGCGCTCCACTGCGCCAACCAAAGCATCCAATGCCCCATCGGTAAAGCACTCCGCTCTCTGCCTCACCCTCTCCATCTGGTCAAAGTTTGTAACGCCACAGAATGCACAGCGCCGATTTTGAGGCCTACAGGGCAATGAGTGTGGCTGCTGATCCTAAATGACCCGCCCCTTTAAGAGCTGGCCGGCGCCAGCATGTCTCGTGGTCATCGATTATTGACAGCACCTGCGCTGCGCCCGGCCGCCCAGATATTAAGTAGCGCCGCCAGGTTAGCGCCTTAGGAGTCCCGTGCAGCGCCTGATTTTACACCGCAATCACCTTTAGGGGCGATGCAACCCAATATCGCTCGAGGTGGCGATAAGTTGCGCCTGGCGATACAATTTGCACACTGCCAATTCTAGCGCCCCAAGCGGGGCTATACCCAATTTCTCCCCCTTTGTGTCCTCTTCGCAATTTGCTTTCCCACCTATCTTTGTATCATCAGCAAATTTGGCTACATTGCACTCGGTCCCTTCATCCAAGTCATTAATATAGATTGTAAATAGTTGAAGCCCCAGCACTGATCCCTGTGGCACCCCACTCGTTACAGTTTGCCAACCGGAAAATGACCCATTTATCCCGACTCTCTGTTTTCTGTTAGTTAGCCAATCCTCTATTCATGCTAATATATTACCCCCAACCCCATGAGCTCTTATTTTGTGCAGTAACCTTTTATGTGGCACCTTATCAAATGCCTTCTGGAAATCCAAATACACTACATCTACTGGTTACCCTTTATCCACCCTGCTTGTTACATCCTCAAAGAACTCCAGCAAATTTGTCAAACACGATTTCCCTTTCATAAAACCATGCTGACTCTACTTGACTGTATTATGATTTTCTAAATGTCCTGCTACTGCTTCCTTACCAGCATTTTCCCAATGACAGATGTTAGGCTAACTGGTCTATAGTTTCCCGCTTTCTGTCTCCCTCCTTTCTTAAATAAGGGCGTTACATTTGCAGTTTTCCAATCCGCTGGGATCTCTCCAGAATCCAGGGAATTTTGGTAGATTGCAACCAATGCATCCACTATCTCTGCAGTCACTTATTTTAAGACCCTAGGATGCAGGCCATCAGGTCCAGGAGACTTCTCCACCTTTAGTCCCATTATTTTACCAAGTGCTTTTTCTCTAGTGATAGCGATTGTTTTAAGTTCCCCCCTCCCTATAGCCCCTTGATTATCTATTATTGGGATGCTTTTAGTGTCTTCTACCATGAAGATCGAGACAAAATATTTGTTCAAAGTCTCTGCCATTTCCCTGTTTCCCATTATTAATTCCCCAGTCTCATCCGCTAAGGGATCAACGTTTACCTTAGCTACTCTCTTCCTTTTTATACACCTGTAGAAGCTCTTACTGTCTGTTTTTATATTTCTTGCTAGTTTACTCTCATAATCTATCTTCTCTCTCTTATTTTTTTCGTCATCCTTTGCTGGTTTCTAAAAATTTCCCAATTGTATGGTCTACCACTAATCCTCGCAACATTGTATGCCTTTGTTTTCAATTTGATACCCTCCTTAACTGCCTTAGTTAGCCACGGATGGCTCATCCTTCTCTTAAGAGTCTTTCCTTCTCACTGGAATATATCTTTGCTGAGAGTTATGAAATATCTCCTTAAATGTCTGCCACTGCTTATCTACCGTCTTACCCTTTAATCTATTTTCCCAGTCAACTTTAGCCTACTCTGCCTTCATACCTTTGTAATTGCCTTTATTTAAGTTCAGGACACTGGTTTTGAGACCCAACTTTCTCACCCTCAAACTGAATTTGAAATTCTATCATGCAATGATCACTCTTATGAACTAGATTTTCTTTAAAAACACAAATGCTTGGAAGTGAAGGCTTATGTTCTTGTCCACCATAACAACCTGTTCTTTAATGAACTTTGCTATAAGGAGAGCCACAGGCATTTTCTTTTAAAAAAAGATATCTGACTGAAATTAAATTTTTGAAAGTCAGCATAAAATGCCATTCTCCATATTAAGGCAGTAACATCAATGTACTTGTAAAACATTTAGGTGGTGATCTTGGCTTTATATTGTGTAATATTGGTTCACAATTATAGGGGAGAAATTGGACCACATCACGCCCATTTTTCAGTGAATAATGAGCACTGGGGGGATGAATTTTAACTCCCGATCCCCCGCGACAGCTGTCCCCTGGAGGTTTGTCAACCATCTTATTGGTTTGGACAACTTTTACTCATCCCGGGCGGCTGCCTGTAAGAAGTGTTGTATTGATTAAAATATTTAAATAAGGGTCCTTCTTCGGTTGAAGGACCCTTCTCTCAAATTGAAATGTGGAAGCGCCGGAGTCGATGTTTCTTAACTCTGCCTAGTGATTCTTGGTAGAAGCAATGTTATTTAAAGGGATCCTCAGCTGCATTCAGGTAAGTCTCTGGTTCGTCGTTATAGGCTGCATGTGGGCTTGGAAGCTTTTTTTGCTTTGGTTGAGATAGCTGTTTGAATAACTAGTGGAAAGTGTCTTTCAGGAGCATCCACACTTTGTCGGAGCTGGAGTTTGGGCCCTTTACTGCTGAAAAATGGATGGGTTGCTGCATCTACCATTGGCGCTGAAGAAGGAGCAGCAGCAAGCAAGAGACCTGCAGCTGCTGGCACAAGCAATCAAAGGAGGGCAGGGCGCACAAGGCCTTACACCACGCGGGTCTTCCGCAACAGAATGTTGCATCTCAACTTCAGTGAAGAGCAGTGTGTCCGGCCGCCTCCACTTCACCAGGGATTTGTGACTGACCTATATCACCTGTTGCAGGACCAGCTGCATCCCAGCATCGGTGCTTATGTAGCACTGCCTGTGGCTGTAAAGATCACCGTGGTGCTCAATTTCCCTGCCTCTGGGTCATTTCAGGCTGCAACAGGTGACATCAACAACACAATTCAGTTTGCAGTGCACTGCTTCATAAGATAGATGACAGATGCACTCTTTGACAAGCAGAACCATTTTGTCACCTGTCCTATGGAGACTGCCAGACAAGAGCATTGAGCTTTGCCCAAATTGTTGGCTTCCCACAGGTCCAGGGAGTCATCGATTGCACAAACGTTGCCTTGCTCTGTATGAAGTCCCCGGAGTATTCATTAACAGGAAAAGCTTCCACTCTATGAATGTGCAGACAGTGGCTAATGCAGGTCTGTGCCCAGTTTCCTGGTAGTTGTCATGATGCCTTTGTCCTGCAAAAGTCTTCAATCCACTCTCTTTTTACGTGTAGGCCATTGTATATTAGGCCAACTGCTTGGGGACAAGGACTAACCCTTGACCATCTGGCTCGTTAATCCGGTCAGGAACCCAAGCACAGACACTGAGGAGCGTTGCAATCAAAGCCGTGCTGTAACAAGGGTTCTTATAGAGTAAACCATTGACATTCTAAAGCAGAGGTTCCACTGCTTGGACAGATCTGGAGGGGTTCTTCAGTACAGCCTCGAGAGGGTCTCCAAAATCACTGTTATCTGCTGCATACTCCACAACTTCGCCCTGCTAAGGGAGTAATCCTTGAAGCCACCTTACGAGGAAAAAGTGGAGGAGCAAGGTGGAGAGGAAGACAAACAGAAAGAGCAATTGGCAGAAATGCTGCCAACTGCCAGAGCTATGAATGGTTCTGCTGAGTTACCCATCCTCAATGCAGCAACAGTCCCTCCTACCATCATACCCAGCTTAAGCATTCCCTCATCTTTAGCACCAGCACCAATGCAAGAAAATGTTGCACAATAGCAAACTGTTTAATAGCAGTTCATTTTGCCATTCTTTATATTAGTTTGGAAACTAAACATCACCCTTGTGTAAGCCTCTAGTGCCCATCTTCTGTGTTCGTTTGCCTATTCTGGTGCTCCTTCAAGATGCTTCCCCAGTGGCAACAGCATGGGAGGTGGAAGATTGCAAAATGTTCACTGAGAGCACTTGAGATGGCCGTGGTGAGCGACCGCGAGGAGCTCTGGCCTTAGAGGGCATGGCTGCAGATTGCAGCATTTCAGTGGATGACAGGGCAGCCTAGCCCAGCTGGCTGCCTGGCACCAAAATGGGCACTGGTTCAGAAATTTGGCTGGGGACCAGGAATGCTGTCATCTGGAGAGAGAACAACATCTGTCTCTCCCATGGTGTCAATGCCACTGTCTTGGGACTGTGCATCAGTACTCACACTGCTCTGCACAAGAGGAGAGTTCAGGATTGAGATGACAATTTGGAAGCCTCTTTCCATCATCTCCTTCATGCTTTGAAAGCCAGAGGAAATGCTGAAACCCAGTGCCAAGATGGCAGCAGTCCGAGCTTCAGTGGAAGCTGTTAGAACCAGAAGTTCCAAAATTGCAGGCCTTTCTGCAGTGTTTATAGAGCTGACCACATGCTCCACAGTTGACTGTATTGTCTCTACAGCCTGCTGGAATACCCCACAAAGTTGGATCTGGACTACTCCATGCTCTTTGATATTGTGCATCAGCTCTCTGGCAGGCCGTCCAGTGCATCAAGTAGTTTCTCGTGCACAGCCAGTCTTCTCTATGCTGGGCCCTTGAAATCAGCGTCTGTGCAGCAGGGCCAGGTTGTGGTCTTCCCCGCCAGCAGGCTTGTTCCTGTGCTGTCCCATCCCCGTCCTTGCTGCTGCGCACTTGTGCTCAGTGAATCTCCCAGTGCAGATCTCTCAGCTGGTGCCTGCAAGAGTAAGGTCGAGTGATAGCGAGTGATAGGGTGCGTTCTCGAAGGCTCTACTCCTCCATCTGCTTCAACAGGGCCCTTTATCTCTCCAGGGTCTAGAAAGGGAAGAGAGGGGCAAGGGTTAGCAGTTAGTCACAAGGATAAGCAGAGACAGATGAGTGTCAGCTCAAAGCAGTGCCACTTTGGCATGCAGAGCGTGTACAAGATTCCAGTGAGAAGAGAAAATGTGTTGGATTGTCAAACACCTTACGGAGCGGATCCTCCAACCTCGCCAGTTGCAGTGCTCCTGACCTTTCCCCTTGCTACAATTTCCATGGCGGCCTGTTCTATGCATGGGCTGCCTCCTCTTGTCCATGCCTGCTCCCTGTTCTGTGCCAGCTTGTCCTGCAAGAATGAGTATGTTGGTGTATGAGCTGGTGAAAGGTGAAGAAGATGTGTCTGTCAGGGTAGAATAGTAGCTGATGCTCTTGTGTTGCTGAGGCGTGAAAGATGGTATAGGTATGAGGAAGGTAGGGGTGAGGGGAGTAATTGCGAGAACAGTAGTAGGTGTAGAATGTGCCAGTAGCAGCAGAAGGAGGTTGAGTGAAGTTTGCTGTAGTGAATGAAGAAGAGTGATGTAAAGCCAAGAAGGCAACGCTTGAGAGTGCTGGGGCTATAGATGGTACAGGGCTAAGCAGAGAGATGCGAGTAGGAGTCGTACCTTGGTGAAATCATTGAATTTTTTCTGGTATTGCAGCCAGGTCCTGGGTGCAATACACCTTGCATTGACCTGCACTGCCACCTCTGCCCACTAGTGCCTCGCAGCTTGTCTGGGGACCCGCCTGCCATCAGAAGGGAATAGCAGCTCCCTCCGCCTGTTGATCACTTCGATGAGGACCTCCAGCTCAAGGTCGGAAAAATGGGGGCCCTTTGCTGCAGCACCTCTTTCTGCCATTTAAAGTCTGAATTGTAGTTCAGTTGATAGCAGTGCATTGTCCCTTTAAGAGGTGCAGGGTGCCTTTAAATGGCATAATTGACACCCGATTTCCTGTTCCTCCCCCGCCCCCCCCCACCCCACCCCCCCACGCAATCAGTGAGCTACCAATGAACAGCGTGAGTAGCACTGGTAGCTTGCTTAGCAAATGCAACTGAGGCACGTGCTCCAATGTCGCATCTGCCTCTCGCATACATCATCGGACACGTGTTCTGAACAAAGCGCCCATTTCATGCTGGTTTCCGGTGCTATTCAAATTTCTCGACCTACAGCTTTTCAACTGTGAACTGGGACTGTTCCATTTTTGCTTCAAGAAACATGAGCTAAGAGTTGTTCACACCCAGCAGCCCAGCCCTTAAAGATTATTACACTGGTATTACAGTGTAAGGAGTATTACAATGGTCCTTGTACCATTAGTTTAGATTGACTGGCTTCAATATCAATTCTGATCCCCACCATCATCATCCCTGCTTGAATGTATTGAACCCAAGTTTACAAAATGTACACATTTTAAATATTTCCTGAAGGAAACCAATTGGCTCTGTAAGGCCTGACAACCACAGTGATTAAACCACTTTTGTTTAGAGAAAATTCCAAGCCTTGGAAGGATTAAACATCCTTTGGTTGCACTTCAAGAAGGTCAGAGCCATACTTGGGTCTCAGGTTCTGTTCCAAGACTTAGGTGATCTTACCCAGGGCATCAATGAGGTGCTACAATAGGCCTCAATATTCGAGTTAGGGAGGAAAAAAAATAAAAGCCAATCCCAATTGCTGTCTAATGGCCTTTGCTGCAAAGTACATATGTGGGTGTTGTATGAGAACCAAAGTCAGGCTTCCCTGTGATACCTTGTATAAGTAGCCTGACTCACTCAAGGTACCAGAGTGATGCTAGTGGCAGTAAAGCCATACCCAGCAAGGGTCAGCACCCACAGGAAAAAGGGATGGAAAGGTGAAATTTGGAGGGAAAAACTCATTGGGCCGTATATTCCATAAGAACATAAGAAATAGGAGCAGGAGTAGGCCATTCGGCCCTTCAAGCCTGCTCCGCCATTCAATGAGATCATGGCTGATCTTCTGCCTCAACTCCATTCACCGGCCCTATCGCCATATCCCTTGATGCCCTTACTAGTCAGAAATCTATCGCCTTCTGTTTTAAATATACCCAAAGACTGAGCCTCCACAGCGCTCTGAGGTAGAGAATTCCAAAGATTCACCATCCTCTGTGTGAAGAAATTTTTTCTCATCTCAGTCCTGAATGGCCTACCCTTTATCTTGAGGCTGTGGCCCCTGGTTCTAGACTCCCCAGCCAAGGGAAACATTCTCCCAGCATCCATCCTATCAAGCCCTGTAATAATTTTGTATGCTTCAATGAGATCCCCTCTCATTCTTCTGAATTCAAGAGAATACAGGCCTAGTTTACTCAATCTCTTCTCATAAGACAGTCCCGCCATCCCAGGAATCAATCTCGTGAACCTTCGTTGCACTCCCTCTATGGCAAGTATATCCTTCCTTAGGTAAGGAGACCAAAATTGTACACAGTAATCCAGGTGTGGTCTCACCAAGGCCCTATATAATTGGAGTAAGACTTCTTTCTCCTGTACTCAAATCCTCTTGTAATGAAGGCCAGCATACCATGTGCCTTCCTAATGGCTTGCTGCACCTACACATTCACTTTCAGTGACTCATGTACAAGGACACCCAGGTCCCTTTGAGCATCTGCATTCCCCAATCTTTCACCATTTGGGAAATACTCTGCCTTTCTGTTTTTTCTACCAAAGTGGATAACTTCATATTTATCCACGTTATATTCCATCTGCCATGTTCTCGCCCACTCACTGCGCCTGTCGAGATCCCCTTGAAGCCTCTTCACATCCTCTTCGCAACTGACACTGCCACCTAGCTTTGTATCATCAGCAAATTTGGAAATGTTACATTTAGTTCCCTCATCCAAATCATTGATATAGATTGTGAATAGCTGGGGCCCAAGCACTGATCCTTGTGGTACCCCACTAATCACAGCCTGCCATCCTGAAAAAGACCCGTTTATCCCTACTCTTTGTTTTCTGTCTGTTAACCAATTCTCAATACATGCTAGTATATTACCCCCAATTCCATGTGCCCTAACTTTGTTCACCAACCTCTTGTGTGGGACCTTATCGAAAATCCAGATACACCACATCTACTGGTTCCCCTTTGTCTACTCCACCAGTTACATCCTCAAAGAACTCCAATAGGTTTGTCAAACAGGATTTCCCTTTCATAAATCCATGTTGACTCTGCCCAATCTTACTATTAGTTTCGAAGTGCCCAGTTATTGCATCCTTTATAATAGATTCCAGCATTTTCCCAACTACAGATGTGAGGTTAACAGGTCTGTAGTTCCCCGTTTTCTCTCTCCCTCCTTTCTTAAATAGCGGGGTTACATTTGCTATCCTCCAATCTGCAGGAACCATTCCAGAATCTATAGAATTTTGGAAGATGACAACCAATGCGTCCACTATTCCAATACCCTAGGATGTAGATCATCCGGTCCTTGGGATTTATCGACTTTTAGTCCCATTAATTTTGCTAGTACTGTTTTTTAACTAATAATAATTTCTTTAAGTTCCTCATTCTCGTCACACCCTTGGTTTTCTCGTATTTTTGGGAGGTTTTTTGTGTCTTCCTCCATGAAGACAAAAACAAAGTATTTATTTAATTTCTCTGCCATTTCCTCATTCCCCATTATAAATTCTCCCGTCTCTGACTGTAAAGGACCTACATTTACCTTTGCCAGTCTTTTCCTTTTCACATACTTGCGTACGGACATCGGAAATGCTGGTTTCAGGCATGTCACGCGCATGCGCTGAAAACCGGCATTTCCGATCTGCCCTAGAGAAGGGCCTTTGCGAGTGGAGAGTTCCGCTTTCTGGAGAACGTCCACCCGCAGAAAACCCTTAGAAATCTTACGCCTGGTAAGGCCTGCTTTTACCAGCATAAGAGTTGAAAAAAAGTTTTAAAAAATTCACTCATTTATCATTTTAAAATATTTTTTTTTTTTAAGTTTATTTTTTAGTCCCGTAAAAAACTTGAATTATTTTTTTCAAAAAATGTACTTTTGTTTAAAATATTTAATTTATTATAATTTCAACTCATTTTAAAAATGTGATTTAAAAAACAAATTATTTATGTTTTAGTGTTTTTGGGGTGATCTCCATTCATGTATGTGACAGGTCTATCTGTCAAGTGTATGAAGGGAGATTCCCTTCTTTGATTGGCTCCCCAAGGCCCACGTGATCCCAGGACACTTGCGAACCGCATGCGCCCCTGGGATACGTGGGCCCTGCGCATTTCGAGTTGGAGAAGCCCAGGAGTGGAAGTGTCCGGACCTCAGGAGCCCTCAGGTAAGTCTGTAGATTTTTTCCAGATCGGAGGCTCCGTACGCAGGAAGCCTCCGATCGGAAAATATAGGCCATTAAGTTTGTTCCTGCATTTTAAATCCTATCTTTAATAGGAAAATTGGCTTAAAAGGTAGCACCAACACCAGCACTTCAAAAGAAAACCCAATTATAATGGCAGGATAATGCTGTGCACGAGAATGTTGAGCCATGGAATGCCTGGATGCAGCCTTGTACTGAGTTCTCAAGCTGTTGTGAGGAGAAGTACAGGCCATGCATATTACCTGCACAGGAAGAGAACAATTGAATTGAAAGTCTCTGCTGCATTCCTCCTGGCAGCCAACCAAGCACAGAATGGATAGGAGACTGGAGTGCACTGTCCAGTCAATCTCTTGAATGTTCAAAATGCACAATCCTGGGGGAAGGAGCAAGGGGAGGGAGTTGATTATGAGGCAGAAAATCTTCAGTGAAGTTGGCAGGAAAAGATGCAGTCACATACTCGCTATGGGTAAATGCCATAAACAAAAAGTAGCAGTATGCAGGATCAACAATTTCAACAACTTTTGATTAATTTCTGTTTCTTTACAGGACTAGAAGCAGTGAGACATCTAACCCAGGGGTTCTCAACTGGAGGTCCATGAGAAAATTTCAAGGGGTCCGGGATTAAAAACAAAATCAGATTTAAAAAAATAAACAAGAAAAATACACCGTCGCGTAAAGGTGGAATTGAGCTGAGCAAACTGGCGGCTCCGGCCCCAACTCGGACCTCTGTTCCCCCCTCCCGAATGTCTGTGTGAAGACGGTGGCAGCTGCCGCAGAGCCCAGGCCTCCGCTCGCTGAGAAGGGAGAGTGGCGGCGGTCACTGGCCGCAGATCCCCGGCTTAAGCTCTCTGTTCTCTTCTCGCCAGGTACATGCTTGTGTATGTAGGTTCTGTTTTGGATTTGATTTTTTTTTTGTCCTATTTTTGTTAGTTGCCTGGTCACGATTGTCAATCAAATGGAAAAGTGGCAAGGAAATAGGCAGCAGCTGCAAGGAAGAAAGGAACTGCTGGGGTCAAACAGTGTGTCGTTGTCTTCGTGGATGAAGAAGAACGGAATACATCAACAATAGGAAACTATTAGGATTGACACTTATTACCAGCAAAACCAACAATTTGCAAACTCATTTAAATATGCTGCACTGTCCAATTTCACCCACCACCCCCATTTTCTCTCCTGCTCTCTTTAAAGTGTTGACTCACACTGTAGTATAGTTACAAGGGTGCTGGCTGCCCTTTGGTTCCTAACCTCATTCATTCTTCACCTGCGATCCTCTACCTTGAGTGTTACCTTGCTCTACCAAGGAGGGCATCACAGGCAGACCTGGTTGTTCACACCCAATGTTGTCTCCAACTAGGATTTCAACCTTCCCGGATTGTCCTGGAGTCACCAGGAATAAAACATTAATCTGGACACTGCTGCGAGCAATTTGGGAGACAAATCATACGTGCCTTAAAAAAATTGTATTTTTTCTAATTTCATTGTACACTTTTGTTTATTAGTTATAAAAATATTGGAGATTGGGGAAAAAGGCTGTTTGACTGACAATCAAGCAGACAGCTGGGAACGGCTGATATGCCAGGAACAGTCAGTGAGGGAGTCGGGGGTTGTGGGGAAAAGAGGGAGACTGAGGGTAAAGTGATTGGGACTCATGTGGAGCGAAAGAGGGAAACATAAGAAACAGGAGCAGGAGCCGGCCATTTGGCCCTTCGAGCCTGCTCCGCCATTCAATAAGGTCATGGCTGATCGTCTACCTCATTTCCACTTTCCTGCACTATCCCCAGATCCCTTGATTCCCTTAATATTCAAAAATCTACCGATCTCTGTCTTGAATATATTCAACGACTGAACCTCCACAGCCCTTCAGGGTAGAAAATTCCAAAGATTCACCACCCTCAGTGAAGAAATTTCTCCTCATCTCAGTCCTAAATGTCCAAACACTTATTCAGTGAAGAAATTTCTCCTCATCTCAGTCCTAAATGTCCAAACACTTATTCAGTGAAGAAATTTCTCCTCATCTCAGTCCTAAATGTCCAAACACTTATTCAGTGAAGAAATTTCTCCTCATCTCAGTCCTAAATGTCCAAACACTTATTCTGAGACTGTGACCCCTGGTTCTAGACTCCCCAGCCAGGGGAAACATCCTCCCTGCATCTACCCTGTCAAGCCCTGTAAGAATTTTGTATGTTTCAATGAGATCACCTCTCATTCTTCTAAACTCCAGAGAATATAGGCCTAGTCTACTCAGTCTCTCCTCATAGGACAATCCCCCCATCCCAGGAACCAGTCTGGTGAACCTTCGTTGCACTCCGTCTACAACAAGTATCTCCTTCCTTAGGTAAGGGGACCAAAACTGTACACAATACTCCAGGTGTGGTCTCACCAGGGCCCTATACAATTGAAGTAAGACGTCTTTACTCTTATTCAAATCCTCTTGTAATAAAGGCCAACATACCATTTCCTTTCCTAATTGCTTGCTGTACCTGCATGTTAACTTTCAGTGATTCATGTACAAGGACACCCAGGTCCCTCTGAACACCAACATTTCCCAATCTCTCACCATTTAAAAAATACTCTGCTTTTCTATTTTTCCTACCAAAGTGGATAACTTCACATTTCACATTTCTCCACATTATATTCCATTTGCCATGTTCTTGTCCATTCACTTAGCCTGTCTATATCCCCTTGAAGCCTCCTTGCATCCTCCTGACAACTTACATGCCCACCTAGTTTTGTATCATCAGCAAACTTGGATATATTACATTTGGTCCCCTCATCCAAATCATTGATGTAGAGTGTGAATAGCTGAGGCCCAAGCACGGATCCTTGCAGTACCCCACTAGTTACAGCCTGCCAACCCAAAAATGGCCCGTTTATTCCTACTCTCTGTTTTCTGTCTGTTAATCAATCCATGCTAGTATATTACCCCCAATCCCATGAGCCCTAATTTTGTTTAATAACCTTATCGAATGCCTTCTGAAAATCCAAATACGCCACATCCACTGGTTCCCCCTTATCTAGTCTGCTAGTTACAACCTCAAAAAACTCCTAACAGATTTGTCAAACACGATTTCCCTTTCATAAATCCGTGTTGACTCTGCCCAATCCTATTATTATTTTCTAAATGCCCTGTTTCCACGTCATTAATAATAGATTCTAGCATTTTCCCGACTACTGATGTCAGGCTAACTGGTCTGTAGTTCCCCATTTTCTCTCTCCCTCCTTTCTTAAATAGTGGGGTTATATTTGCTACCTTCCAATCCACAGGAACCATTCTAGAAACTATGGAATTTTGGAAAATGACAACCAATGCATCCACTATCTCAATAGCCACCTCTTTCAAAACCCTCGGATGTTGGCCATCAGAGAGTGGGATGGGCGTGGAGACCAGTACTTTCTGTAGTGCCAGGCTGGCAGCAGCAGCAGTAGTAACATGGCGAGTTGGAGCAACGCGGAGAGAATTTTATACGTTAAAAATATTTGTTTTGTGTTACGGGGGTCCATGGAATTTTTATAACATGGGAGGGGGACCTCAGAAGCAAAAACATTGAGAAATCCTGATCTAACCTACCAATGGCAGGACTCATGCAGGTTATAAACAGACATGCACATTGTTGTCTAAGGGCTGCAGGGCAACCCATTAAAGATGCGCAAGTGGCAAGAACTTGACTAAGTCCAAAATCCTATTTACTGTACCCTGTGGATTTTCTTTTGCTGCTGGTCACTTTGAGTCCCACATCTGTTGGCTGGTTATGGAGTGGAACTGCTTGCACTAAGCCTGGGACCAGGGCAACCGTTAATTCTTTTGTGCGACAGTGTAGAGTGTGAGGAAAGACTGATTAACGAAAAAGCTTTTTAAAAAACGATGTTGGTAACAAACAAGGAAACAGCAGCAGAAGATTCCACCGTGGACAGAGAATGAGAGTTTTCCTTCCCTTGCTGCTGATTGACTTAATGGTGTTAATTCGTGTTTCAGTGTGAACTACGTTAATTCTGCCTTATTTTTTTTTAATTCATTGATGGGATGTGGGCGTCGCTGGCTGGCTACGCCTGCATTTAGTGCCTTTGAGAAGATGGTGGTGAGCCGCCTTCTTGAACCGCTGCAGTCCATATGGTGTAGGTACACCCACAATGCTGTTAAGAAGGGAGTTCCAGGATTTTGGCCCAGCGACAGTGAAGGAACGGCGATACAGGTCCAAGTCAGGATGGTGTGTGGCTTGGAGTGGAACTTGTAGGTGGTGATGTTCCCATGCGTCTGCTGCCCTTGTCCTTCTGAGTGGTAGAGGTCGCAGGTTTGGAAGGTACTGTTGAAGGAGCTTTGGCGAGTTGCTGCAGTGCATCTTGTAGATGGTACACACTGCAGCCACAGTGCGCCGGTGGTGGAGGGAGTGAATGTTGAAGGTGGTGGATGGAGTGCCAATCAAGCGGGCTGCTTTATCCTGAATGGTGTCGAGCTTCTGAGTGTTGTTGGAGCTGCACTCATCCAGGCAAGTGGAGAGTATTCCATCACACTCCTGACTTGTGCCTTGTAGATGGTGGAAAGGCTTTGGGGAGTCAGGAGGTGAGACACTCGCCACAGAATTCCCAGCCTCTGGCCTGCTCTTGTAGCCACAGTATTTATATGGCTGGTCCAGTTCAGTTTCTGATCAATGGTAACCCCCAGGATGTTGATAGTGGGGGATTCAGCGATGGTAATGCCATTGAATGTCAAGGGGAGATGGTTAGAGTCTCGCTTGTTGGAGATGGTCATTGCCTGGCACTTGTGTGGTGCGAATGTTACTTGCCACTTGTCAGCCCAAGTCTGAATGTTGTCCAGGTCTTGCTGCATATGGACACGGACTGCGTCAGTATCTGACGAGTCTCGAATGGTGAACAGTGTGCAATTATCAGCGAACATCCCCACTTCTGACCTTATGATGGAGGGAAGGTCATTGATGAAACAGCTGAAGATGGTTGGGCCTAGGACACTGCCCTGAGGAACTCCTGCAGTGATGTCATGTGATTGAGATGAATGACCTCCAACAACCACAGCCAACTTCCTTTGTGCTAGGTATGATTCCAACCAATGGAGAGTTTTCCCCTTGATTCCCATTGACTTCAGTTTTGCTAGGGCTCCTTGATGCCACACTCGATCAAATGCTGCCTTAATGTCAAGGGCAGTCACTCTCACCTCACCTCCTGAGTTCAGCTCTTTTGTCCATGTTTGGACCAAGGCTGTAATGAGGTCAGGAGCTGAGTGGCCCTGATAGCACTGTCGACGACACCTTCCATCACTTTGCTGATGATTGAGAGTAGACTGATGGGACGGTAATTGGCCGGGTTGGATTTGTCCTGCTTTTTGTAGACAGGACATACTTGGGCAATTTTCCACATTGCCGGGTAGATGCCAGTGTTGTAGCTGTACTGGAACAGCTTGGCTAGGGGCACAGCTAGTTCTGGAGCACAAGTCTTCAGTACTATTGCTGGAATGTTGTCAGGGCCCATAGCCTTTGCAGTATCCAGTGTCTTCAGCCATTTCTTGACATCACGTGGAGTGAATTGAATGGGCTGAAGACTGGCATCTGTGATGCTGGGGACCTCAGGAGGAGGCCGAGATGGATCATCCACTCGGCACTTCTGGCTGAAGATAGTTGCAAATGCTTCAGCCTTGTCTTTTGCACTCACGTGCTGGGCTCCACCATCATTGAGGATGGGGATATTTTTGGAGCCTCCTCCTCCTGTTAACTGTTTAATTGTCCACCAGCACTCACGACTGGATGTGGCAGGACTGCAGAGCTTTAAATTGATCCGATGGTTGTGAGATCGCTTAGCTCTGTCTATCGCATGTTGCTTCCGTTGTTTGGCATGCAAGTAGTCCTGTGTTGTAGCCTCACCAGGTTGACACCTCATTTTTCGGTATGCCTGGTGCTGTTCCCGGCATGCTCTCCTGCACTCTTCGTTAAACCAGGGTTGATCTCCCGGCTTGACGGTAATGGTAGAGTGAGGGATATGCCGGGCCATGAGGTTACAGATTGTGGTTGAATACAATTCTGCTGCTGCTGATGGCCCACAGCGCCTCATGGATGCCCAGTTTTGAGTTGCCAGATCTGTTCGAAATCTGTCCCATTTAGCACAGTGGTAGTGCCACACAACATGGTGGAGGGTATCCTCAACACGAAGACGGGACTTCGTCTCCACAAGGACTGTGCGGTGGTCACTTCCACCAATGCTGTCATGGACAGATGCATCTGCAACAGGTAGATTGGTGAGGACGAGATCAAGTAGGTTTTTCCCTCTTGTTGGTTCCCTCACCACCTGTCGCAGAGCCAGTCTGGCAGCTATATCCTTTAGGACTCGGCCAGCTCGGTCAGTTGTGGTGCTACCGAGCCACTCTTGGTAATTACCATTTACCAGCATGCACTTCATGCTGAAACACTCAAGTTCAATGACTGTCTAAAATTCATCTCTTTCACATTAAGCTCCTCTCCCAGCATGAAGCAAAAAAACAATGGCCCAGAAATTCGGGTCGGGGGCTTCCCGCGGGTGTAAGCCCCCGAACTGCACTTACCTTGCGCGCCGGCAGTTGAGCTGTAGGGCCCTGTGGAATTCCGCTCCGGGGCCTGGCCCAGCTGCCGGTGCGCTGTGCTTGCGTGTCCCGGGGCGTAGTTAGTGCAATGCGTCCCCTGGGATCACGTGGGCCATGGGCAGCCAATCGGAGGAGGGAAAAGCCCATTCATAAGATTGACAGGAAGACCTGTCAAAACTTATAAATATTACGGGCCCCAAAATAGCAGTAAACCTTCAAATAAATTTTTTTAAAACATCACACTTTTTAAATAAACTATAAATTACATTAAATAACTATTTTAAAGAATAATTTAAATTTTTGAAAAAATTTTTTTTATATTCTAACGGGGCTAAAAATAAACTTACCTTGCTTTAAAGTAGTTAAAAATAATAAACCTGTGGAAAAAATGTTTTAATTTTAATTAATTGACCACTTACCTTGTAAAAAGCAGGCGCACGTGCAGCCTCTCCTGCGCGCGCGTTCGACCTCTGAACCTCTTCGATCAGAGGATCGGAAGTGCCGGTTTCCCGCGCATGCGCAGTGCATGCAGAAAACCGGCACTTCCATTCGGCCTACGGGTGAGTACCCCGTGCGTACTCACCCGTGGAGACCCGAATTTCTGGGCCAATATTTTATCCCTTCAAATATAATATTCTGCAAACAAAAGACACTATTATTACACAGCCAAAAACTATCAAAAACTCATTCCAACCATTATCGGAAGATGTGACAAAAGCTAACCTTGGAATGGACTGGTTGGGCCGAATGGCTTGTTTCTGTGCCGTATATCCTATGTAATCCTATATAATGTAATCATTAGTGAGCAATGCAAACAGTGAGCAATGTTTAATGACTAGATTCTACACTAAAAGATACAACTAAAGCAAATTCATTTAATGATCATATTTTTTTCATTTTAAAATAACTGACTGAAACAAGGAAATCTCATTTTAAACTACACAAAGAAAACTATTCATAGCAATGTAAAGGTGAAATGCCAAGAAAATACATACTGGAAGCACCATGATTGAATTTATGCCTTCAGTTCTTCACATTGTGAGAATTTTCAAATTTGGTTTATCAGGGTGAGGCTTGAATGGCAAGTAATACACTTCACAAAAAGAAAAGGGAATATGAATACAGTGCACTATACAGCAGTCAAGGCAAGATAAGGCACTCTCAGGATGCAAAGAGCTAGTGGTTACAACAACAATAACTTGCATTTATATAGCACCTTTAACATAGTAAAACATCCCAAGGCGCTTCACAGGAGCATTATCAAACAAAAGTTGACACCGAGCTATATAAGGAGATATTAGGCCAGATGACCAAAAGCTTGGTCAAAGTAGAAGGAGCCTCTTAAAGGAGGAGAGAGGTGTAGAGAGAGAGAGGTTTAGGGAGGGAATTCCAGAGCTAAGGGCCTAGGCAGCTGGAAGCACGGCCAATAATGGTGGAGAGATTAAAATCAAAGATGTGCAAGATGCCAGAATTGGAGGAGCGAAAAGATCCCGGAGGGTTGTAGGGCTGGAGGAGGCTACAGAGATAGGGAGGGGCGAGGCCATGGAGGTATTTGAAAACAAAGATGAGAATTTTAAAATTGAGGCACTGCCAGACCGGGAGCCAATGTAGGTCAGCGAGCACAGAGGCGATACGTGATACGGGCAGCGGAGCTGTGGATGAGCTCAAGTTTATGTATGGTGGAAGTTGGGAGACCAGCCAGGAGAGCGTTGGAATAGTCAAGTCTAGAGGTAACAATGGCATGGATGAGAGGTTCAGCAGCAGATGAGCTGAGGCTGTGGCGGAGTCAGACGATGTTACAGAGGTGGAAGTAGGCGGTCTTGGTGTTGGAGTGGGTATGTGGTTGGAAGCTCATCTTGGGGTCAAATACGACACCAAGGTTGCAAACAGTCTGGTTCAGCCTCAGGCAGTTGCCAGGGAGAGTCGTTAGCAAGGGAAGGCACTGATGACAATGGCTTCGGTCTACCCAATTTTTAAGGAGGGGGGCCAAGGATAATTCCTTGGGGGACTCCAGAGGTAACGATGCAGGAGCAGTAAAAGAAGCCATTGCAGGTGATTCTTTGGCTATGACTGGATAGATAAGAACGGAGTCAAGAGTAATTCCACCCAGCTAGATGACGGAGAAGAGGCGTTGGAGGAGGATTGTGTGATCAACTGTGTCAAACATAGAAGATAGGAGCAGGAGTAGGCCATTCGGCCCCTCGAGCCTGCTCCGCCATTTAATGAGATCATGGCTGATCATCCAAATTCAGTACCCTGTCCCTGCTTTCTCCCCATATCCCTTTAGCCTTAAGAAATATATCTAACTCCTTCTTGAATATATTTAATGAACTGACCTCAACTGCCTTCTGTGGTGGAGAATTCCACAGGTTCACCACTCTCTGGGTGAAGAAATTCCTCCTCATCTCTGTCCTATATGGCTTACCCCTTATCTTTAGACTGTGACCTCTGGTTCTGGACTCCCCCACCATCGGGAACATCTTTCCTGCATCTAGTCTGTCTAGTCCTGTTAGAATTTTATAAGTTTCAATGAGATCCCCTCTCATTCTTCTAGACTCCAGCGAATATAAGCCCAATCGACCCAATCTCTCCTCATACGTCATTCCTGCCATCCCAGGTATCAGTCTGGTAAATCTTCGCTGCACTCCCTCCATGGCACGAACATCCTTCCTCAGATAAGGCAACCAAAACTGCACACAATACTCAAGGTGTGGTCTCACCAAGGCCCTGTACAACTGCAGCAAGACATCCTTGTTCCTGTACTCGAATCCTCTCGCTATGAAGGCCAGCATACCATTTGCCTTCTTAACCGCCTGCTGCACCTGCATGCTTACCTTCAGCGACTGGTGCACAAGGACACCCAGGTCTCGTTGCACTTCCCCTTCTCCCAATCTATTGCCGTTCAGATAATAATCTGCCTTCCTGTTTTTGCCACCAAAGTGGATAACCTCGCATTTATCCACATTATACTGCATCTGCCCAATCACCCAACCTGTCCAAATCATACTGGAGTTTCTCGGCATCCTCCTCACAGCACACACGCCCACCCAGCTTTGTGTCATCTGCAGACAGGTTGAGAAGGACGAGGAGAGATAGTTTACCACAGTCAGACACATAGGATGTCATTTGTGACTTTGATAAGGGCTGTTTCAGTACTGTGGCGGAGCAGAAACCTGATTGGAGGGATTCAAACATCAGTTCCAGGAAAGACGGACACAGATTTGGCAGGCGACAGCACTTTCAAGGACTTTGAAGCTGAAAGGGAGATTGGAGATGGGCAGTAGTTTGCAAGGACAGAGGGTATTATATATTGGGCAGTAAATTGAGGGTAAATCAGCTCAATTCTCTGAATCAAATAATGATGTATTGTCAACTGAAGACAAAGGTAAGATGTATATGTTACAGAGTGGCCTGGATTTCCCTCCAATTGGACAGTTAACAGCGGAGCAGGAATACCACTCACCAATGTGAATCCACTGCAATTTTCTCCCAGGACCCTCATTTGCCATGCTGGGCAGATTTGGAGCGGTATTACCACATTGGAGAGGTTTACCGCCACTGGGAGGAAATAACATTTAGTACTGCATAGGATGAAGCCAGTCGAAGGGTAGCATCAATTTTCTGCAACAATAGCTGACTTAGCAGTAGGCTCAGATGCATCAGCAGTTGGAAGGCTTCCAGGTTCTGAGGCACATCCCCGGAGGTTCTTTTGGCAGAAGTCAGGGACATGAGAGCAAGATTTTTGTACACCGAGGGCAGGAAGCCCCATAACAGGGTGGTGCAAGCTGCATCAAGCGAGGTGGCAGAGACAGTCAATCATGCTTGCACCACCTGAAAAACTGTCACAGAATACTAGAAGGGGTTCAACAACCTCACAAGGATAGCTAAGATCAGTCTGGACACTTTTGTCAGTACACATCCTCTATCACTCATACAGCCTTCACTCACCTCCTAAGCACACATAGGGTGTAATTTTAACTTTCTCAATGGTGTAAAATGGGCGATATTGGATCAGCCGTCTGTTATATACATCCCGCCCCATCCAATATTGCCTGCTTTATGCCATCGCCATAAGTTTATATTTACCCGTATACTCCTTCTCTCTCAGCATCTGAATGTCAGGGGACTCACTTCTGCAAAGAGCAACTTCTGCAAACACTCAAGCACCTTCTTTCCTCAAAATCACTGCCAAATCACATTATTGCCACAAGAGCTACCGCTGGTCTTCAATGACATTTGATTTAAAGAGCAAATGCACTTCCATATCTCATCATCATGGATTGTATGCACTCATATGGGGGAATGCGACTACGAAACTCACAAGCCATTAACTTTCTCTCGCTCCAAACGAAAAGATGCACTATAACCAGTACCAAAGAAATACAGCCAGAGGTGGAGCAGCAGCGCTGAAAACATTGAGCGCACATGATGAGGACATAGTGCATTGAGCGCTACAAACTGTGGGCAGGCAGAAAGGAGAACCTGTGGCAAAAGACAAGGTTGGAGACGAGGTGGCAGCAGAAGCTTGGTAAAACCAGGAAATACTCATCGTAGGTATCAGTTTAATGAAGTATTGCAATGCCGTTACACTGTTTCTTCAAGGGGGAAATGTGTGTGCAGCTAAACAAACTCGTGTGGTTTATTACATCGGGGGTGCCTCAGAGGACGAGGCCAGCCATGATAATGACCATCAAGGTTCTTGCAATGGGGAGTTAGCTGCAGAAACCACAGCTCAACTGCTTCCACCGCCTCACCAAACACGTCAAAACATCTTACTTGCGCAAGCAACACACACACTCATGAGGAAATAGCCGGTAAGTCAGAAGGGCTGACACTGGATTTCAAACTTCTATCCTCATACTCCAAGTAAAATAGCATGAATTACATATCTATGCTTCCCAATATTTCAAAGACATGGATCGTTTGAACTTCCTTCAATCTTTTCACCGATGAAAATAAGGTCAAGTCTTTTAAGTTTCTCCTCAGAACTTAGTATTCCCAAGACCCATAAACATCTGTGCTGCTCTTCTTTGAGCCCTCTCCAATATATCATGTTGCTTTGAAGACAGTGCATCCAAAAATACACACAATATTCCAAATGCAGCCTCAGTAATGATCCATACAAGATTATAATAATGATCAATAATCAGACCAAACTTTGTTAAATAACACCCTTCCATCGGGTAGCTATTTGCTGTTCATGTTGATATGGATTATTTTACATTACCTTATCTCAATCGGGAGCATTCTCTCCCAGAACACTCCCTATGGGACTCTATTAGCACCGGACCCTCAGAGCACTTATCACTCACTCCTTCCTATTGCCAATATAATTAGCTAGCTAATTTGCTGCTAACCTTCCTTGAAAAGTCTCTTGTGTGGAACTCCCCACCCACCAATAATTCCTGCAGATTGGCAAGTCATGACCTATTGTTTCTAAATATGCTGACCTCTCTGTATGGTATCTGTGCTTTAGTGGAGCATTGATAGATGAGTTGGTCTATAATTTCCAAGGTGGATATAATTCAATAGATCTACAAAAGAATCAAAACTACACTGCACAACATTAAAAAAAATGATTCAATCGCAACCTTCCAACAACTCTCCTTGTTGCACAGCAAATGTGCATGCAACGTACAGTTATTGTACTCAGGGAAAAAAGGGCTTCACAATATTCAATCACAAGTAAAAACACAAATAACAATTGTGCTTAGGAAGTCTAATTCTAATCAGAATCTAAATAAATTAGAACATTCTGTAACTAAATGCATTTAAACAGTTTTAATAAGCTATATTTCTACATGTAAGCATCTCTTTCCAACACATAATTTGCTAATGTAGATTAATTTATTATGCATCATAAGTACACTAATTATAAAATTGGCTTACCTGATGGCTAACATGATACAGTGCATCAATTTTTAAGATTGTAAATAAATATTGTATCTGCATAAAAAGCTTTTAACAGACAGTAAAATGTAATACCATTTTATAAGCTTTCTGATGCTGTATACGGTTCTATAAAGTGAAAAATACTGTTGTTTCTGAGAAAGCATGCCGGAGCACATCACTTGCTCTAAGGAAATATTTAAATACAATTCTCAAAGGTTTATCATTTAGTTACTAATTTCCGTAGTCCAGGCATACTTTACTAGTACAAACCTTCACAGAAAAATACACTAGTCACACTTGACTGAAGCAATTCTGTTGGTATTTAAACTCAAGTAATGCACTAAAGGTTGGCCACTGTAGCCAGCATTTTGACAGATTTATTATTAGAACTACAATTTCACAGGCAGCAATTCAGAGTGTCGAGACAAGACTATTTATGCACTGGGTAGCACATGACATTTAATCAGAAAATGCAGGATGTGTGTACTGATATGCTTTCTATTAGTTTTATGACAACCAAGAATTTCACTTCTTACATTTTTAAGGTGTTCTACTACTACACTAAAAAAAAATCACAAATAAATCAGTTCAGTCCAGATATAAGGTGCAAATTAACTGTTGTATTTATACCAGATTTTTTTTTAAAGTAACTGGACAAAGATCACAGTTTACACCTGCTGCTGGTTCAGTTAAAAGTGCCAATGTAAGATATGGAATAATCAAAGATTTGATGCAATGAGCCTATTCTGTTTTTGGTTGACAAAAGTATCTCAATAAGAAAGGTGCTTCAGAATAATTTAAAAGGTACACCGTGAAATATACCTGTAATTCCAGGCCCACGCCAATGTTATTCTGTTACCAGTCACAGAGGTACGAATTAATTTGTCCTAGTCCTGTGAAAGAAGTATTTCTCAACTGTTTGTCATTTTCATTAAACACCTTGACCAAGATCAAGAATGTGCCATATAGAGAATTACAGCAGAACTGACATCATGCAGAGTTTTGGTACATGGATATTTTTGGATCGCCAGATTTTTTTTTTCTGTCCTTTAAGTTTTACTCACAATTTTCCCTTCTTATCGCTGCTTTGCTAAAGACAGCAGCAGAATACAGTTATACAGACACCAGCAGCTCTCTATTACCTTGCCCAGATGACCTATTTTATAAAAAAAAAGTAAAATTCAACAAGGGAAAACAGCCAAGCCAAACGCGATCCACATTCAACTTCCACAGGCACACCCAGCAGGGGGGATTCGATCGTGCTCAGGAGTGGGAATTGTGGTTCCTGTATAGCACAAGAGACCCTGAGACTAGAATTTGGGACATTCCTGGTCTCGAGGTCTAAACACCACATGATCCAGTAAAGCATCAGAGGAGCTCTCCAAAATTATTTCTAAATCCAAAGTGATTTGAATTGGGTCAGCTCAGACCTGCTGAACTCATTTAAATATATGCCTGTTCAAAGAAAGAAAAACTTAGAAACATAGAAAAATAGCAGGAGTAGGCCATTCGGCCATTCGAGCCTGCTCCGCCAGTCAATATGATCATGTCTGATGTTCTATCTCAATACCATACTTGTATTTATATAGCACCTTTCATGACCTCAGGAGTCCCAAAGTGCTTTACAGTCAATGAAGTGGGTTTTTTTTAAAGCATAGTCACCGTTGTAATATAGGAAACGTGTTAGCTAATTTGTGCACAGCAAGCTTCCACAAACAACAATGAATTGAATGACCAGATCATGTGTTTTTTTAGTGATGCTGGTTGAGGGATAAATATTGGCCAGGACACCGGGTATAACTCCCCTGCTGTTCCAATAGTCCCATGGAATATTTTACATCCACCTGAGGGGGCAGGCGGGGCCTCGGTTTATCGTCCCATCCGAAAGACTGCACCTCCGACAGTGCAGCACTGGAGTGTCAGCTTAGGCTTTTTTGTGCTCAAGTCTCTGGCGACAGTGCTACCCACTGATCCTTGGATATACTCATGCTAGCTAAGTGGAGATGGGTGTTACAACAGTTACACCTGACACCACAAAATAAAATTGGTCAGTGTCGTGTATTGATTGCGAGTTTGACACCAGTCAATACGGTAATGTAATATGCATTGCATTATGGGAATTACCCGGGAAAACGGCAGTCGGCCATTTTACGCAATAAAGTGAACATCGCAGTTATAAGCCTGTCTGCCTGACTCTGATTTAATTTGACGTATCTACATGCTTGATGGAACGCATTAAAGCATAGATACAACATTGGTGATGAGGATAATGAACGGAATCATTTTAGATAGGTAGTTGCCCAAGTTTTAGTTAGTTAGGATGGAGAAGACCGGCATTCAAAATTTTGCATGCTTCGCCGAGCCAGCCACGTTGGGTCCAAGATGGACGAGGTGGTTAACGTCTTTTGAGCTTTATGCCGACGGCAAAGGACTCATTATCGACGATACCTCTACAGGTGCCACAAAGCGGAGGAGAAGAGCTCTACTTCTACACCTAGCAGGACCAGATGTCCAGGATATCTTTTCGACTCTACCGGACACAGGAGAGCCAGCAGACTACACGGCGGCACTTAGTGCTTTGAATCACTACTTCGTGCCCCAGGTCAATGCAGCATTTGCTAGACAGACTTTTCATAAGTTGTCCCAGAAGACAGGTGAGACTGTGCAACAATTTGCTACTCGCTTGCAGCAGGCTGCTAAAGACTGTGCTTTTGGGGGGGATGCGAATAATCAAATATGAGACGCTATCCTGAGTAGGTGCACGTCAGCCTATGTGCAGAGGAAATTGCTAGAGGAAGGGCAAGGTCTAACGCTCGCCCGCATGCTACAATTGGCCTCACAATGTGAAAACGTCGAGGAGCAGATGTCAGCCATGTCATGTACAGAAAAGGCGGAGACAGATACTGTTCGTCGTGTTACACAGAAAAGAGGGTATTATGCGAAAAGCTCGACAGAGAAACCAAAGGGAAATGGCGATAGGAACGAAAGGAAATGTTACAGATGTGGACACACAGACCACATGGGCAGAGATCTGAAATGCCCAGCACGCGGACAAACATGTCGTAAGTGCAAGGGAAAGGATCATTTCTCCAAAGTATGCCGCACAAAGGGTACAAAGAAACACAGTGTGAACAATGTAGAGGAACAAAATGACTTTGCATTTGTTGTTACTGGAAATAACGTGACAGAGAGACTTACCTTTTGTGTGGGGGGAGTAAACCTGAGAATGTTAATTGATTCGGGTGCAACTAGTAATGTGACAGATGAGAATACATGGGAAGGATTAAAGTCAGAACACATTAAGTGTCAGTCACATGTCCCTAAGACAGAGAGAAAGTTATTCTCTTATGCTTCTAGCTGACCACTGTCAGTTAAAGGTGTATTCACATGTGGGATTACAATAGGTAAGAGAACTGAGCAGGCGGAGTTCATTGTGGTTAAAGGCCATGGAGAGCCGTTGCTAGGAAGGGAGACAGCCATGAAACTGGGAGTTCTAAAAATAGGCGCAGATGTCTCAGCTGTGGTAGATGTAAGACAGCTACTAGAACAGCGGTATCCAAAGGTGTTCCAGGGAGTAGGAAGGCTGAACACAAAACAGATCAGTTTGTATATCGACCCACAAGTGAAGCCTGTGGCCCAGCCACTCAGGCGTATACCATTCAACTTAAGGAGGGCAGTAGAGGCCAAAATAAAACAATTGAGGGACATGGACATTATCAAACCTGTAACTGGTCCCACCTCTTATGTTCATTAATAAATAGACATTCTTATTATGAACACAGCTAGCTTTTGTTAGACACTTTTATTGAGCACATGTGGACTAGGTACAGTATCTGTAGAGGCTTCCATCTTGACTGCTGCCTTGTGGGTAGCCTAGTGCCTCATGGGTAATGTAGTCTTAATATACATACAGCTGGGTAGTGTAGTCTTATACATACAGCTATATACAGCTCAACGGCTCCACCTAGTGTCCACTATAGAATGACATATTATTGATCATTACACCACCCCATGGGTAAACCCTGTGGTTATTGTACCAAAAGCAGATAAGGATGTAAGGTTATGCCTAGACATGAGACGAGCAAACCAGGCAATAGTGAGGGAACGATATCCAATCCCACCGTTGATGAGATACTCCAAGGTATGAACGGCTCGACGGTGTTTAGTAAGCTAGACCTGAAATGGGGTTATCACCAGCTAGAACTGACCCTTGAGTCACGAGAAATCACAACGTTTGCAGTACATAACGGAGTATACAGGTACAAGAGGCTGATATTCGGTGTATCTTCAGCTAGTGAGCAATATCAGCACGAGATAGCTAATGCCTTAGCTGGAATAGAGGGTGTTGAAAACATCTCAGACGACATTATCGTGCATGCACACGACCAGGAAACGCACGACAGACGCCTGCACGCTGTCATGACCAGACTAATGGAAAGTGGACTGACACAAAACTCAGAGAAGTGCCAATTCAACATGGACCGATTGATTTTCATGGGAATCCTGTTGTCTGAAAAGGGCATCGGGCCAACAGCAGAGAGAGTGCGAGTGGTGGCAGAAGCTCGGGAATCAGAGAATGCTACAGAGGTGAGGAGTTTCTCGTTGAGTACAGTAGCAGATTCATCCCGCAGTTTGCAATGCTATCAGAGCCACTGCGACGCCTGACGAGAAAAGACACACCATTTAAATTTGGATCACAACAGAGACAGTCATTCAGTGCACTCAAGGAAGAGTTGGCCAGAGCCGGCACTTTAGCATATTTTGATAAGGACGCACCAACCAAGGTGATAGCAGATGCCAGTCCTGTAGGTTTAGGCGCAGTACTAGTTCAGGACCAACAGGGGCAAGAGGTGCCAATATGCTATGTAAGTCGTAGTTTAACAGACTGTGAGAGGAAATACTCTCAAACAGAGAGAGAGGCCTTAGCTCTTGTATGGGCTTGTGAGAGGCTGCATCCATATGTGTATGGCCGAAACTTTAACTTGGTAACTGACCATAAGCCATTACAAGTGATATACGGCCCACACTCTAAACCCTGTGCCCGTATAGAGAGATGGGTACTTAAGTTACAGCCGTACGATTTTAAGGTGATACACATTCCAGGCAAGCAAAACATTGCAGACCCACTGTCTCGATTTCTGGGGGAGACAGCAAAATAGGAGAGACATTCTCATGGCTCAGATGAATACGCAAGATTAGTAGCTGTGAGTGCGACACCAAAAGCACTCACTACTAGAGAGGTGGAGGAAGCCTCTGCCACTGACCCAGAGCTGATTGAGGTACGGAAGGCAATCACAAACGGACATTTTGAGAACTGTAAAGCTTATGCAGCAATTGCAAACGAGCTGTGTGTAGTGGGGTACCAAGTTCTTCGGGGAACACACATCGTGCTACCCACAGTGTTACACGCACGAGCCCTGGTGTTAGCACATGAAGGACATTTGGAATAGTTGGAACAAAGCAACATCTCAGAACCAAGGTTTGGTGGCCTGGCATGGACAAAGCAGCTGAAAAACACTGTAAAGCGTGCCACAGCTGTCAGATAGTAGCCAGACCCGACCCACCTGAACCGTTGAGACCAACACCATTACCGGAGGGCCTCTGGCAGGATGTAGCTATAGACTTACTGGGACCCTTGCCATCCAACCACTCCATTCTTGTGGTAGTTGATTATTATAGTCGCTACTATGAATACGACATCATGACCTCCACAACAACAGAGAAGGTTATTGATAGTTTAGATTCAATCTTCAGCCGTCATGGTTTGCCAATCACCTACAAATCTGATAATGGTCCCCAATTCAGATCTGAATTATTCAAAGAATACTGTGAAAACAACGGGATCAAACACCTGAAAACGACAGCAAAATGGGCTCAGGCTAACGGAGAAGTCGAGCGCCAGAATGCATCGCTGATGAAGGGAATCAGGATTGCTCAGTCAGAAGGACTAGATTGGAAACGTGAACTTAGAAAATATGTGACTGTGTACAGGAGCATTGACCATGCCACGACAGGAAAGAGCCCAGCAGAGCTGCTCTTTAAACGGAAAATGAGAGGAAAGCTGCCAGACATCACAGAGTCGCGCGCAGACATGGAAGTACGTGACCGGGACGAAGAACAAAAAGGCAAGTCCAAACTGTACGCAGATGAACAGCGGAGAACACAATACTCAAGAGGTGGAAGTTGGCGACACGGTGCTGGTACGGCAGGACAAAGTGGACAAGTTCACCATTCCTTTTAATGTCACACCCCACAAAGTTTTGAGTAAAACAGGGAGTCAAGTAGTAGTAGAATCTCCAGACGGAGCACGCTACTTGAGAAACACTACGTTTGTGAAGAAATACAGAACCAATGGAGACACTCCATGAGCCGGAGGAAACACAAGGGACTGAGGGCCATATAGTAGACCCTGGCACACATACCACTGTGACACAGTCAATACCCACTGACACCAACATGTCAGACATACCCATTACAGCCAGACCTCAAAGGGTTAAAAGAAAACCCAAAGACTGTCTGATTATGTCACAACATAAACTGTGCGAGAACTGCATGGGTGATGTTAAATGTTTAAACCTGTGAATTATTTAGTTGTGTGGTAAGACACAAGTTTGTAAGAAGTTTATAAGCCAAACAAGTTATGCAGTGTTATCGTAAGCAACTGTTTGTAAACTGCAAGTTTGTTTCCAAGGAAAAGGGGGATGTCGTGTATTGATTGTGAATTTGACACCAGTCAATACGGTAATGTAATGTGCATTGCATTATGGGAATTACCCGGGAAAATGGCAGTCAGCCATTTTACGCAATAAAATGAACATCGCAGTTATAAGCCTGTCTGCCTGACTCTGATTTAATTCGACGTATCTACATGCTTGATTGAACGCATTAAAGCATAGATACAACAGTCAGTATTTTTTTATACGATAGCAAAATACTGCAGATGCTGGAAATCCGAAATAACAACAGAAATTGCTGGAAAAACTCAGCAGGTCAGGCAACATCCGTGGAGAGAAATTTGAGTTGACGTTTCAGGTCGAAACCCTTCTTCAAAACTGGAAAGAAAAGAAAATAGATCGAAGGCAGGGCTGCAATCGAGCAAAAGAAGTAAAAGAGACATTAAAAGGTATTCGAAACCAGATGAGATGGTAATAGGCCAGTGGAGACAAAAGACAGCTGAGATTAGGTGTGAAGTGTACTGGCAGGATAGGAGACAGCTGCCAGGTGGGAGAGAGAAACAAAAGGAAAGCGGGGGGGGGGGGGGGAATGGGAGACCCAAAACAAAGGGGTGGAAATAATTATAAGTAATAGGGGCCGAGGTTATGATCTGAAATTGTTGAACTCGATATTTAGTCCAGAAGGCTGCAAAGTGCCTAATCGGAAGATGAGGTGCTGTTCCTCGAGTTTACGTTGAGCTTCCGTGGAACAATACAAGAGGCCAAGGTGTGGTGTATGTGCCTTTAAGAGCAATTGTGGTGTATGTGCCTTTAAGAGCCCCAGGTGTGCGTAATGCCGGTAATTGCCACTTGGGCTATATAAGCCTGTGTATTGTGTATATCCTTTAGAACCCCCCCCCAGACTTGCTTAGTAAATACCTATGAACCAACTCCTGTCTTCAGTGTCTTTATCTACACACGGACACTACACAAGGATGGTGAGGTCCGAGTGGGAATGAAGCGGTGAATTAAAATGACAGGCAACCGGAAGCTCGGGATCACCCTTACGGACTGAACGGAGGTGTTCCGCAAAGCGGTCACCCAATCTGCATTTGGTCTCCCCAATATCGAGACCACCGCATTGTGAGCAGCGAATACAGTATACTAGATTGCAAGAAGTACAAGTAAATCGCTGTTTCACCTGGAAGGGGTGTTTGGGGTCCTGGACAGTGGGAAGGGGGGAGGTATAGGGGCAGGTGTTACCTTCCCGTGCAAGCGCAGGAGATGTGCCAGGCGAAGGGGAAGGGCTGTTTGGGGTGATAGAGGAGTGGACTAGGGTGTCTCGGAGGAAGCGGTCCCTACAGAATGCTGAAAGGGGAGGGGAGGGGAAGATGCGTTTGGTGGTGGGATCACTTTGGAGGTAGCGGAAATGGCGGAGGATGATCCGTTGAATGTGGAGGCTGGTGGGGTGAAAGGTTAGGACAAGGGGAACCCTATCGTGGTTCCAGGAGGGAGGGGCAGGGCTGAGGGCAGAAGTGCGGGAGATAGAACGGACACAGTCGAGGGCCGTGTCAACCACGGTAGAGGGGAATCCTCGGTTGCGGAAAAAGGAAGACATGTCGGAAGCACTGGTGTGGAAGGTGGCATCGTCGGAGCAGATACGGCGGAGACGGAGAAACTGGGAGAATGGGGTGGGAGGAAGTGTAGTCCAAGTAGCTGTGGGAGTCAGTGGGCTTGCAGTGAATATATTGGTCGATAACCTATCCCCAGAGATTTTTTATGTCTGTGTTTGAAATTCCAAATGAAAATTCAAACAAGAATCTGGGGGAAAATGGTTTTAAAATACAGCGCTCATCATTACTGACACATTTCAGAGCAAAGTTGTGGACAGAATTTTTTCACATCAATGAGTAGAAAATGTGCAGTATTTTAGACAGCCTTCATTAAGCTAGATCATGTTTAATAAATATTAAAATCTCTGCCTAAAAGGAAATGTTTTGATTACATTACAAATTGATTATTCAGATAATAATGGAACAAAAAGGTGAGTGTATAGCTGGAATGTAAAAAATTAAAATGCTGCATTATATCTTGTACTCATTTTATAGAATTAATCTTTTAATCAATATTTGCCCTTCACTGTCGACGTATTAAGATATGTGTGCAGCCAGAAAATGATCAGTTATATTAAATATCCAGTTATTGTACTTTCAGAAAACATTCAAATCATTTGTACAATTCTTAGCCGAAGAGCTGGTATACAGGTCACACCCACACACAGTAAAATCCAATTAAATTGCTATTTCAAGGTTTCAGACCATAAAGGCATGCACAAAGGACATAACAGCGTCTGCACCGTATCAAAATTAATGTTGCCAGATAATTGAAATGGAAAAAAAGTTTCAACCAAAGACAGGGTATTAGCAGTGTAATGGGCACTCTCCTCTGGAGTAATATGACACCAGTTAGCGCCATTACAATTTCTCATACAACAAGTTACTGATTTAAAATGAACAATGAGGCAGCAGACTGCTGTTTTGCACTTCCAGATAGCCAGTTACTTCAGTGGCACAAGCACATACCTACATAGAATTTACAGCACAGAAACAGGCCATTCGGCCCAATTGGTCTATGCCGATGCTTATGCTCCACATGAGCCTGCTCCCAACCTACTTCATCTAACCCTTTCAGCCTATCCTTCCATTCCTTTCTCCCTCATGTACTTATCTAGCTTCCCCTTAAATGCATCTATGCTCGTCACCTCAACTACTCCATGTGGTAGCAAGTTGCACATTCGAACCACTCTCTGGGTAAAAATATTTCTTATTGGATTTAGACCTAGGAATAGGTTGCTTGCTCTCCCTCTTGATCACCGAATAGTACAAGGCCACCAAAATGCATAATTCGCAGTCATTATACATTTTTTCCCCAATGCTCCACATCCTCAGCAGGAATTTCATCTCGCACATTTATAAGACATTGGCCCAGAAATTCCATTCGCAGGCCTCCCGCGGGCAGAGGGCTGCGATCTGGAAAAATCTGCGCTTGGACCAGAGGGCTCCCGGGAGGCACAGAGTTCCATTGCTGGGCCACCCCAAACTGCCAGTGTGCAGGGCATACATATCCCAGAAGCGCAGGCAGTTCGCAGCGTCCCTGGGATCACGTGGGCCATGGGGAGCCAATCAGAGAAGGGAATCTCCATTCATAGATTTGACAGGAAGACCTGTCAAATATATGAATAGAGATCACCCCCAAAACATAGTAAAACTTCAAATAAATTTTAAAAAACATCATTTTTTAAATGACTATATAAATTACATAAATTAACTATTTTAAAGAATTTTTTTTTTTAGATGGGGCTAAATATAAACTTACCTTTCTTTAAAGTATTTTAAAATGATAAATCAGTGGAATTTTTTTTTTTACTTTTTTCAACTCTTATCCTGGTAAAAGCAGGCCTTGCGCCTGCTTTTACCAAGCGCAAGAATTGTAAGTTTTTTCTGTGGGCGGAGGGTCTCCAAAAAGCGGAACTCTACACCCACAGAGGCCCTGCTCCAGCACAGCCGGAGGATCTGTCAAGAGCTTTCTTAACAGATCGGAAATGCCGGTTTCCAGCGCATGTGCAGTGCATGCCTGAAACCGGCATTTCCGTTGGCCCTACGGGTGGGTACGCAGCGCGTACCCACCCATAGGGACCGGAATTTCTGCCTCATTGATTCTGAATATATCATCCATAACCATTACCATTCACCAATTCAGCCTACCCAAATTCTAGTGTGTCTGTAAAGTACTCCATTGGCAGGCTAATTAAGAATTAATTTTTTTTAAGTGATTAGTTAAACTGCTATGTTCTGACTTAACAGTTTCAAATATTCCTTCCAATTTTTCCAGAGTTGGGAGTATCTAAAATCTAAGTGAAAATTCTCTTCTGAAAATCAAGTATGGAGTACCTGTTAGGATTATATACAAACAGAAAAGAAAGTATTGACAGAGAGTGCCTTTACAAGTAGTTTAGATGATGAACATCATGAAAAACATGTACTACACATTATAGCCACATACTATGCGTTACAACACTTCTATGTCCGAGACATCTGTCCAGAGAAAAATAAATTAGCAGATAAAAGGGAGAGTAAAGCAGGAAGGCACCTGTGTGTTAGATAATGAATGGTAAATATATTGGAATAAAAGATCAAGTGCATAACACGAGTGCTTTTTAATACTCACCATACCCACACATTCTTGCATTATGACCTAATCAATTTATAACATGAACAGAAAATGTAATTCAGGAGAGTATATTTAATATTTACTGCACATAGTTTAAATCACCTGGGGATGACACGATGATGATTGCTTTAGCAACGTGATTTTTCTTTTTTAATGAAGGTGGTTTCAAATACTGCTCATTTGATGCATAAGCTTCTGCCACTGACCTGTTACTAGCAACTGTTGTCAAAATGGGATTAGTGAATAGTTTACTTTCAGTTTGCAAAAAACTGGAGAATACACGCATTTTGAAATCATTCAGATTTCATAATGTTTCATATAGTGAGCAAATCAGTACTTGGATTTCATTAGGCATAAAGTGCTCATATTCTTTTCTCCAGGGGTAAAGCCCATAGCCTCTTGAAAGATGCACCCAATATACCAAGTACAAACACTGCATAAATGACAAATAGTCCAACAAAACATATAGCTGCATTGTTTGAGAGGAACAATAAAAGTACCTGTAGGAAGCAAACACTCCAGAGGAATGAACATATCATCTGTGGCAGCCATCAATGCAGGCTTTGAAGTTCTGTCTCAATGACTCTGCAACCGAACAAAAACATAATACAAAATAATGACAATCACACTGGACAATCTTTCAAAAACCTGCATTTTAAGCATTAATGATTAACCACATTGAACTTGTGCCAAGTTGGTAACTGATTAACAGGAGGATTTTCTTAGCCAATTTTTTTAACTTTTTTTTCCTCCTGGTACGTTAACTTTGGCCCAGAAATTCCAGTCGGAGGCTTCCTGCGGGCGTAAGCCTCCGACCTACACAAACGAACCGCGCTGACCGTAATGCTCTGGGCCGGCATAGAATTCCGTTGATGTGCCTCCTCAAACTGCCGGTGTGCAGGGCACGCGTATCCCAGGGGCGCAGCTAGTTCACAGCGTCCCTGGGGTCACGTGGGCCACGGGGAGCCAATCGGAGCAGGGAATCTCCATTCATAGATTTGACAGGAAGACCTGTCAAATCTATGAATAGAGATCACCCTCAAAACATAAGTAAAACTTCAAATATTTTTTTTTTTAATCACATTTTTAAAATGACTATAAATTACATAAATTAACTATATTAAACAAAAATTTAAATTTTTAACAAAATAATTAAAGTTTTTAACGGGGCTAAAAATAAACTTACCTTTCTTTAAAGTATTTTAAAATGATAAATAAGTGTTAAAAAAAATTTCTTTTACTGATAGCACCTCTTATACCTTGTTAAAAGCAGGCCTTGTGCCTGCTTTTCCAGGCACAGCTGCTACCGACTTACCCGGACTGCATCAACCTCGAAAAAAACAGAAGTTCCAGGCGTACGCGCTGCCTCTCCGGTGCAGATGTTTGACTTGCGAACCCCTTTCTTCAGAGAATGGAAGTTTCGGTTTCCAGCGCATGTGCAGTGCATGCATGAAACCGGCACTTCCGTTGGCCCTACGGGTGAGTACACAGCGCGTACACACCCGTAGGGAACGGAATTTATGGGCCATTATTTCTTAGGAACCATGTAGGAAAGCAGATTTTCCAATGATTCATGGATCCAGATGACAGACACTCAAAGAAACGCTTACTATTCTCTATTTTAGTTTAATCAAAAGTTACATTTAATGATTTAACAGTTCACACCAGTGTCAAGCAATACATATATAGAATACAAATTACCGAGGAGAGGGGAATGGTTCCCAACAGATGACCATGAAATAGACCCCTTCATAGCGTACAATGATAGGTGGTTATGTATGCTAGAAGAACGACCTAAGCTAAAGAAACAGGCTAAAGCCGTATGGTTACTTGCCCTCAGCAAATAATAGGATAGGGATGGGAAGGAGAGGCAAAAAATGATAGATAATCTAAAAAGGGAAGTGGAAGAAGTAAGAGAGTTTAAAAAGACACTCAATGATTAGAAGAGAGGTGGCCAGAAAAGTGAAAAACATATCAGCCCAGAAAGCCCGAGCCCTATGGGTGTGTACGCGCTGTGTACTCGTGCTGTGTACCCACCCGTAGGGACATCGGAAATGCCGTTTTCAGCAATGCACTGCGCATGTGCTGAAAACCGGCATTTCCGATCTGTCAAGAAAGCTCTTGACAGGCCCTCCAGCTGCCCGGGAGAAGCGCCTCTGCGAGCGGAGAGTTCTGCTTTTTGGAGACCCTCCGCCCGCAGAAAACACTTACAATTCTTGCGCCTGGTAAAAGCAGGCGTAAGGCCTGCTTTTACCAGGGTAAGAGTTGAAAAAAGTTTTTAAAAAAATTCCACTGATTTATCATTTAAAAAATACTTTAAAAAAGGTAAGTTTATTTTTAGCCCCGTTAAAAACTTTAATTATTTTTTTCAAAAATTTTAATTTTTGTTTAAAATAGTTAATTTATGTAATTTCAAGTCATTTTAAAAATGTGATTTTTTTTTTTATTTGAAGCTTTACTATGTTTTGGGGGGTGATTTTCATTCATATATTTGACTGGTCTTCCTGTCAAATGTATGAAGGGAGATTCCCTTCTCTGATTGGCTCCCCATGGCCGTGATCCCAGGGATGCTGCGAATTACCTGCGCCTCTGGGATACGTGGGCCCTGCGCACCGGCAGTTTGGAGAAGCCCAGCAGCAGAACTCTGCGCCTCCTGGGAGCCCTCACGTCAGGGCGCAGATTTTTCTAGATCACAGCCCTCCGCCCACGAGAGGCCCGCGAGCAGAATATCTGGGCCATGCAAACTACAGAACGCCACATGGAATACTAAAGTCAGGCCTTTGTTAAAGAAAGCAATTTGACTCTAAATCAGGCAGTCCAACAAGAGACGTTAGAAAAATTGGGAAAAGTAGAGAAACAAAAGGATGATTTAAAGGCAGCCATACAAGTGGAGATGAGTGCCAATAAAGAATGTCGTCTAGGATCAGAGGTAGCCCATTCTCACTGTAAATGTAAGATCATTCAGATAGAAAAAGCCCTACAAGTGAAACAAGGAATTATTTGCACCATGAAAGGGGATAATAGTGACAGCAAATTAGACGATTCATGGGATGACTCATAGACATAGAGGTTGCTGAATACGGACACCACGATGACTATGTGACGTGGGACGCGGGTCCCCTAATGGTAGGCATGGAACAGGTTAAATATGTTGATGGTCAGAGTGTCAGAACAACTGCAGCATAGAGATTTGATGTACCATATACCTCCGCCCCCCCCCCCAACAACTACAAGACATGGTTAAAGCAATGCCTAAATTCGAAAGTAAAGACAATGTAATTAAACATCTTAAAAACAGGGAACAGACAGCAGAGATCATTGGACTAGATGATGCAGAAAAGATACGGTTACTATTATGGACTTTAGAGTCAGTGGTATTTGGAGCATTGCCCCAAGATAGGAAGCATGGCCAAGGAATATGGCTGCAAATAAAAGAGGCAGTGGTTACAGCCATTGGATTTGACCAGGGAGATCCAAGTGAGGTCTTAATCCTGGCTGGCCTCCCACATTCCACCCTACGTAAACTTGAGGTCATCCAAAACTCGGCTGCCCGTGTCCTAACTCACACCAAGTCCCGTTCACCCATCTCCCCTGTGCTCGCTGACCTACATTGGCTCCCGGTTAAGCAGCGCCTCGATTTCAAAATTTTCATCGTTTTCAAATCCCTCCATGACCTCGTCCCTTCCTATCTCTGTAATCTCCTTCAGCCCCACAATGCCACCCCACCCCCCACGAGATATCTGCGCTCCTCTAATTCTGCCCTCTTTAGCATCCCTGATTATAATCACTCAACCACTGGTGGCCATGCCTTCTGTTGCCCTAAGCTCTGGAATTCCCTGCCTAAACCTCGCTACCTCTCTTTTCTCCTTTAAGACGCTCCTTAAGCCCTACCTCTTTGACCAAGCTTTTGGTCACCTGCCCTAATTTATCCTTATGTGGCTCGGTGTCAAATTTCTTGTCTTAAAATACTCCTGTGCAATGCCTTGGGTCGTATTACTATGTTAAAGGCGCTATATAAATATAAACTGTTGTTGTTGTTAACAAATTGCAAGCAGGAACCCAATGAACATCCCGAAGTACATGCCGATCGATTATGGCAGTATGAAAGTGTGTACGGGCCAAATCTAGTTCGGAATCAATTGAACCCTAACCATGCAATTGAGGCTAGATGGTTAAGGACCTTGATTAGTCATATGCAACTGTATTTGTAAGAGGCAAGGTGAGACTTTGATGCAACGGACCCGCAAGAGCGAGTCCTGAGAAAAATGGTACTCAAATGGACAAATAAGAAACTGCTGGGGAAAACTAAACAACTGCTTTACACCACACAAGCCACAGCATGGAAAAATGAGGCCCCATAAAGAGAGTGACCTCACCCTCAGAGAACGAGTCCTTATATCAAATGTTACAACTGCGATAAATTAGGACATATTACCAGACTGAGTAATGCAGCCGAACCTAAGAAACCAACAGCCGCGCAAGGGAAACAAGACCAGGGAGGAAAGAACTAGCCAAGCTTTATCCAAGTTGAACAGACGTTGAAAAATTGTATAAAGGCTGCATTAAAGTGAGTGGTACCCACCGCCCTTCCTATGTGCGCAGTAGAACAGCACGGGGCTTCGGAAGTCCATTCTCCCCCGGTTCCCAATGATGGGGTCAGGCCTCTCCCAAGTATCTGTGCCCATTCCAGTTTGACTCATAGGGTGACTGTGTGTAAACGCTGAGGTAGGAAGCCACTGCAGCATATACTTGGTTGACATGGGAGCAGCCAAAACTGTCATAGCCATACAAGAACCACCAGAGAACCCTAGAGATTAAGAGGGTCAACAGGAAACTCCCAAATCTCAGCCAATCCCTATAAAAATAGGACCTAGTGAGTGTATGTGGGGAGGCACACTCAAGAACCCATCACAGCAAACGAATATTAGGAGTAGATATACTAGTAACGATGTGTCTGATAGTGGACTTAGTAAATAGCACGGTTTGGCAGGCAGAGGAGACAGTGGTAGCGGAACCTGTAGTGATTCTAGGACACGGGAAATTCTGTGTGATAACAGATGTACAAGGGTAAGATTTGAATGAAATATTCTCTAATTTATGCCCTGAGGTCCAAGTAGTAAAAAAAAAGGCAGCGTTTGCTAAACATAAACATGGTTGTGGAAAAATGAAAGGAGTGGTGGACGTGCAGGGACCCGACCTGCCCCATCCGCTAAAACAGTATGGTTTCCCCCAGGAAGCAAACGAGCATATTTGAAAGGTTATAGACTCACTGCTCCAGCAAGGTGTCTTGTGCCCGATAATAAGCGGAACAAACTCGCCTATTTGGCCTGTTAAGAAATCAGATGACTTATGGAGATTAACCATCGATTACAGGCACCAGAGCCACACCAAAGTCCATGGTGTTGGACATATCAAATGGATTTTGGTCAGTACCTCTTAATCCGGAACACCAGTACAAATTTGCCTTTACATTCTAGGACCAACAGTATACCTGGACTTGTTTACCACAAGATTTCACAACTCTCCGTCATTTTTCATCAATAAATGGCTAAAGCCATAATCTAGTTTAGCCAGCTTGAATGCTTAATGCAATATGTGGATGATTTGTTGGAAAGCCATTGCTAAGAGAATTCTTACAATTATTAACCAAGGAAGCACAGACTGCACAGGATACAATAATCTTTCTGGGAGTGAACATTAGCAAAGGGGAAAGGGGCATTGATGAAATGAAAATTCCAAAATTTGCAGATGACACAAAACTTGGAAGTATAGTGAACAGTGAGGAAGATAGTAATAGACTTCAAGAGGACAGATAGGCTGGTGGAATGGGCGGACACGTGGCAGATGAAAGTCAATGCAGAAAAGTGTGAGGTGATACATTTGGTAGGAAGAATGGAGAGACACAATAAAAGCTAAATGGTACAATTTTAAAGGTGGTGCAAAAACAGAGACACCTGGGGGTTTTCGTGCAAAAATCTTTGAAGGTGGCAGGACAAGTTAACAAAGCAGTTTATAAAGCATATGGGACCCTAGGCTTTATAAATAGAGGCTCAGAGTACAAGAGCCAGGAAGTTATACTAAACCTATATAAAACACTAGTTTGGTCCCATCTGGAGTATTGTGTCCAATTCTGGGCACCACACTTTAGGAAGGACGTGGAGGCTTTGGAAAGGGTACAGAAGGGATTTACTGGAATGGTTCCAGGGATGAGAGATTACAGTTATGTGGAGACTGGAGAAGCTGGGATTGTTCTCCTTAGAGCAAAGAAGGCTAAGAGGAGATTTGATAGAGGTGTTTAAAATCATGAAGGGTTAAGATAGAGTAAATAAAGAGAAACGGTTTCCAATGGCTGAAGGGTCGATAACAAAAGGGCATAGATTTAAGGTGATTGGCAAAAGAACCAGAAGCGACATGAGGAAAAACTTTGTTGTGCAACGAGTGGTTCGGATTTGGAATGCAGTGCCTGATAGGGCGGTGGATACAGATTCAATAGTAGCCTTCAAAAGGGAATTGGATAAATATTTGAAAGAGAAAAAAATTGCAGGGATAAGGAAAGAGCAGGGGAGTGGGACTGACTGGAATGCTCTCCGAAAGAACCAGCACAGACTCGATGGGCCGAGTGGCCTCCTTCTGTGGCTCTTTCAGATCTCCAAATATACCATCCATAAATATCAGAGCCATATTAAACAGTCTTATCCACAAGTGTTGTCTCACTTTATACACTACCTCTCATGGTTTCCCAGTACTTGTATATTTTTCCCTGTGTCTGTGTACAGGTAGGTGTCCATTCCCACCCAGCATTTTTTTTCAACTAAGCATAGAGAGGAGTGCACTTAACATGGCAAAATCTTTTATAAAATCCCCAAAATGACCATACTGCCTTAACAGATGTTGATAGAGGTAACTCTTAGAATCATAGAATAGTACAGCACAGAAGGAGGCCACTCGGCCCATCGAGTCTGTGCTGGTTCTTTCGGAGAACATTCCAGTCAGTCCCACTCCCCTGCTCTTTCCTTATCCCGGCAATGTTTTTCTCTTTCAAATATCTATCCAATTCCCTTTTGAAGGCTACTATTGAATCTGTATCCACCACCCTATCAGGCAGTGCATTCCAAATCCGAACCACTCGTTGCACAACAAAGTTTTTCCTCATGTCGCTTCTGGTTCTTTTGCCAATCACCTTAAATCTATGCCCTTTTGTTATCGACCCTTCAGCCATTGGAAACCGTTTCTCTTTATTTACTCTATCTTAACCCTTCATGATTTTAAACACCTCTATCAAATCTCCTCTTAGTCTTCTTTGCTCTAAGGAGAACAATCCCAGCTTCTCCAGTCTCCACATAACTGTAATCTCTCATCCCTGGAACCATTCCAGTAAATCCCTTCTGTACCCTTTCCAAAGCCTCCACGTCCTTCCTAAAGTGTGGTGCCCAGAATTGGACACAATACTCCAGATGGGACCAAACTAGTGTTTTATATAGGTTTAGTATAACTTCCTGGCTCTTGTACTCTGAGCCTCTATTTATAAAGCCTAGGGTCCCATATGCTTTATAAACTGCTTTGTTAACTTGTCCTGCCACCTTCAAAGATTTTTGCACGAAAACCCCCAGGTGTCTCTGTTTTTGCACCACCTTTAAAATTGTACCATTTAGCTTTTATTGTGTCTCTCCATTCTTCCTACCAAATGTATCACCTCACACTTTTCTGCATTGACTTTCATCTGCCACGTGTCCGCCCATTCCACCAGCCTATCTGTCCTCTTGAAGTCTATTACTATCTTCCTCACTGTTCACTATACTTCCAAGTTTTGTGTCATCTGCAAATTTTGGAATTTTCATTTCATCAATGCCCCTTTCCCCTTTGCTAATGTTCACTCCCAGAAAGATTATTGTATCCTGTGCAGTCTGTGCTTCCTTGGTTAATAATTGTAAGAATTCTCTTAGCAATGGCTTTCCAACAAATCATCCACATATTGCATTAAGCATTCAAGCTGGCTAAACTAGATTATGGCTTTAGCCATTTATTGATGAAAAATGACGGAGAGTTGTGAAATCTTGTGGTAAACAAGTCCAGGTATACTGTTGGTCCTAGAATGTAAAGGCAAATTTGTACTGGTGTTCCGGATTAAGAGGTACTGACCAAAATCCATTTGATATGTCCAACACCATGGACTTTGGTGTGGCTCTGGTGCCTGTAATCGATGGTTAATCTCCATAAGTCATCTGATTTCTTAACAGGCCAAATAGGCGAGTTTGTTCCGCTTATTATCGGGCACAAGACACCTTGCTGGAGCAGTGAGTCTATAACCTTTCAAATATGCTCGTTTGCTTCCTGGGGGAAACCATACTGTTTTAGCGGATGGGGCAGGTCGGGTCCCTGCACGTCCACCACTCCTTTCATTTTTCCACAGCCATGTTTATGTTTAGCAAACGCTGCCTTTTTTTTTTACTACTTGGACCTCAGGGCATAAATTAGAGAATATTTCATTCAAATCTTACCCTTGTACATCTGTTATCACACAGAATTTCCCGTGTCCTAGAATCACTACAGGTTCCGCTACCACTGTCTCCTCTGCCTGCCAAACCGTGCTATTTACTAAGTCCACTATCAGACACATCGTTACTAGTATATCTACTCCTAATATTCGTTTGCTGTGATGGGCTCTTGAGTGTGCCTCCCCACATACACTCACTAGGTCCTATTTTTATAGGGATTGGCTGAGATTTGGGAGTTTCCTGTTGACCCTCTTAATCTCTAGGGTTCTCTGGTGGTTCTTGTATGGCTATGACAGTTTTGGCTGCTCCCATGCCAACCAAGTATATGCTGCAGTGGCTTCCTACCTCAGCGGTTACACACAGTCACCCTATGAGTCAAACTGGAATGGGCACAGATACTTGGGAGAGGCCTGACCCCATCATTGGGAACCGGGGGAGAATGGACTTCCGAAGCCCCGTGCTGTTCTACTGCGCACATAGGAAGGGCGGTGGGTACCACTCACTTTAATGCAGCCTTTATACAATTTTTCAACGTCTGTTCAACTTGGATAAAGCTTGGCTAGTTCTTTCCTCCCTGGTCTTGTTTCCCTTGCGCGGCTGTTGGTTTCTTAGGTTCGGCTGCATTACTCAGTCTGGCAATATGTCCTAATTTATCGCAGTTGTAACATTTGATATAAGGACTCGTTCTCTGAGGGTGAGGTCACTCTCTTTATGGGGCCTCATTTTTCCATGCTGTGGCTTGTGTGGTGTAAAGTAGATGTTTAGTTTTTCCCAGCAGTTTCTTATTTGTCCATTTGAGTACCATTTTTCTCAGGACTCGCTCTTGCGGGTCCGTTGCATCAAAGTCTCACCATGCCTCTTACAAATACAGTTGCATATGACTAATCAAGGTCCTTAACCATCTAGCCTCAATTGCATGGTTAGGGTTCAATTGATTCCGAACTAGATTTGGCCCGTACACACTTTCATAATGGGACAGTAATTCCTCCCCAAACGCGTGAGTACGGAAGGGGTACTCACGCGTCTGGCCGGAGGAAATGCCAGTTTTCAGCATGCACCGCGCATGCGCTGAAAACCGGCACTTCCTCTCCTCTAACCCAAGAGGTGAAGAGGCTAGCGCGTGCGCTGTAGGGGGCAGCGCGTGCGTCTTGGATTTCCTCTGTTTTGGGGGATTTGCGCATGTCTAAAGGCCTCCGGTCTTTACGCTTGTAAAAAGCACACGTAAGTATTTATTTTTACAGGTAAGTAGTGTTTTAGTGTAATTTAGAATTTTTTTTCCCCACAGGTTTATTATTTTTAAGAATCTACAATAAGGTAAGTTTAGTTTTAGACCCTTTTTATTAAAAATGTATTTTTTTCACAAAAAAAAATTGTTTAAATTATTTTTTTTAACTTATTTATACTTAATTTAATGATTGGGATGTTTTTTAAATTTTTATTTAAATTTAAAATGAAAAACAGCATGCACAGAAATCGCTGGACAAGCACAAAACAGGATCAGACACCTCATGCTAGAACAATGTAGAAGCTGATGAAGTGGTTGGAAAACCATGTCTGGGCAAGAATGAGGAAGACTTTGGGAGTTGCACCTAGTCTGACCTAATCTCAAGACCAAGCAGACAATCAAAATAACCAGAGGCCTAGCTTCGATGGGTGATTGGCCAAAACGGGACCTCCCCTAACTTTTATTCATGTCCCAACTGGCAAAAACATAAAAAGACAATGAAGTGGGACAAACAGTACAGTTGATGGAGCCTGAAGAAGCTCAACTAAAGGAAGGACGTCCAAGAAGAGCCTTAAGTGCTCTGGAAACTGGTCAACTCAACCGCCTTGATGCTTGAAGCCTCGGCTTAAGGATGTATGCGTTGCTTGATACGTGTGAACTGTTGAATCATTAAACATAGCTTTTGATTAAGCTAAAGTATAGAATAGTGTGGGTTTCTCTAACTTTCTATCATTAGGGTCCACGAATTTCTGGAAAATTCACTTTCCTACAAACAAGTACTAGTTAAACTGAAGTAAAACAAATACATTACTTTCAGGTTTACGGCTTCCATTATTTTTGTCGGAATGTGTATTCACTGAGGTAAGGTTGACAGTGCTGGGGAATCTAAGAATTTTCTCCTTTCCTCCCAATGACAACTGACAGCATTTCAGGTCAGATTATACAAGACAAAACTGGTAGCCACTGAATTTAGGAATCTGGCTTAGACAGGCCAAAAGGAAAGAGAATATGGAAAATTAAAACCGCGATCTGATCTAGTAGGAGTGAGTTTCTGCAACTGGGGTTAAGGCAGGGTTAGCAAAGCAACATACCGGAAGTTCAATATTGCACATTACCCATAGCATTATATCTGGCCTGAGTATTCTACATGGTATCGAGTACAAAAATTGAAGTTTCTAATTCTAGAGGTTGGAGTAATTGCCAGTATATGATCAAAGTTCAATTGATCTATTTCCTCAAGTATCTTGAATGCTTGAATAATACCTTCCCTGAGCTTTCCCTTCTCCAGAGTAAATATCAGTTTTTTTTCATCTTCCCCTCATAGCTCAGATGCCTTAAGCTATCAATTCAATTGCCTTTTCATAGAATGACGGAATTTGGACATCAGCTCTCGTTAACCTGGTTAGATATCCTCTAGAGTCCCCCAATGATCTATCCTTGGCGTCCTCCTATTTCTTATCTACATGCTGCCCCTCCACCAACTAAAACATCCATTCCCTCCGCCACCAGCGCACCATGATTGCAGTGTGCAGTGCAGCATGATCTACAGGATGCAGTGCAGCAACTCGCCAACGTTTCTCTAACTCCCAAACCCACAACCTTCACCACCTAGGACAAAGGCAGCAGTTGAATGGGAATACCATCATCTCCAAGTTCCCCTCCAAGTCACACACCATCTTGACTTGGATACATATCGCTGCTTCTTCATTATCGCTGCGTCAAAATCCTGGAACTCCCTACCTAATAGTACTGTGGGACAACCTTCACCACATGGACTGCAGCGGTTCAAAAGTAAAGCTTGCCACCACCTTCTCAAAGGCAAGTAGAGATGGGCAAAAAATGTTGGCCTTGCCAGTGACTTACACATTCCAAGAATGAATTTTAAAAATTAGCTACTAGAAGATACAGTGGTCCTTTCTAGACTACTGGGTGTAGAGCTCTACACCCTTTGGAGCCGAGTACGGTAAAGAACACATCGTTAAGAGTGGCCATGCAAGTGCCCTTTATCTCCTTCAGATAGGCTTTTGTGGGTAGTCCTGAGTTATTAGACAGGTGGGTGTGATGGGAGTGGAGGTGTTTGAAGTCTCCAGGTGCTGATATTCTTCTGTTTTCTTTGCAGGTTTGTGTTTGCTTGTTTTTAGGTCATTATGCAGGTCTTTATAGATGAACTCTTCTACTTTATTTTATTCATACTAGAGATTATGGCAGTTTAGACAGGGGTTGCTTGCTGCAGATGAAGGTTTTTCTTCAGAGGTGGCGCTGCACCTCAAGTGATATATTTTCCAGGGCATCATGGACTTTCTCATCTCCCCGAATGTTGAGGGTTTTAATTCTCTCCAGGGACAGGGAAGATAGCAGGATATGTCTCTCTCTACCAGACCATGAAAAGCTTAATAGCAGATGAGTGTAAGGGTCTCCAATTCTCAGTTGAGCATGTGCAAGACTATTACATTCTGCTCTCACCGCTTCCCCTCCCAGAACCATGACAGGGTTCCTATTTGTTGTTCCCCTTGTCCCCACCTTCCACTCCACCAGCCTCCACATTCAACGGATCATCCTCCGCCATCTCCAGCGCGATCCCACCACCAAACACATCTCCCCCCCCCTTCAGCATTCCTAAGAGAACATTCCCTCCGCGACACCCTGGTCCACTCCTCTATCAGCCCCGACACCCACTCCCCTCCCACGGCACCTTCTCATGTAAACGCAGGAGATGCAACACCTGCACTTTTACCACCTTCCTTCCCACCGTCCAGGGCCCCAAACACTCCTTCTAGGTGAAACAACGATTTACTGGTACTGCTTTCAATTTAGTATACTGTAATCGCTGCTCACAATGTAGTTTCCTCTACACTGGGAAGAACAAATGCAGATTGGGTGAATGCTTTGCTGAACACCTCCGTTCAGTCCGCAAGCGTGACCCTGAGCTTCTGGTCACCTGTCATTTTAATTTTCCGGACCACTCCCACTCTGACCTCTCGGCCTCTTACACTGTTCCAATGAAGCTCAATGTAAGCTCGAGGAACAGCACCTCCTCTTTCGATTAGGTACTTTGCAGCCTTCTGGGCTCAACACTGAGTTCTCTGCCCTGTAACTAGCGGGGTACCGCAAGGATCAGTGCTTGGGCCTCAGCTATTCATAATCTACATCAATGATTTGGATGAGGGGACCAAACGTAATATATCCAAGTTTGCTGATGATACAAAGCTGGATGGGAATGTAAGTTGTGAGGAGCATGCAAAGAGGCCTCAAGGGGATATAAGCAGGCTAAGTGAGTGGGCAAGAACATGGCAAATGGAATATAATGTGGAGAAATGTGAAGTTATCCACTTTGGTAGGAAAAATAGAAAAGCAGAGTATTTTTTAAATGGTGAGATTGGGAAATGTTGGTGTTGAGAGGGATTTGGGTGTCCTTGTACAAGAATCATTGAAAGTTAACATGCAGGTACAGCAAGCAATTAGGAAAGCAAATGGTATTTTGGCCTTTATTACAAGAGGATTTGAGTATAAGAGTAAAGTCGTCTTACTGCAATTATATAGGGCCCTGGTGAGACCACACCTGGAGTATTGTGTACAGTTTTGGTCTCCTTACCCAAGGAAGGATATACTTGCCATAGAGGGAGTGCAACAAAGGTTCACAGACTGGTTTCTGGGATGTGGGGATTGTCCTATGAGGAGAGATTGAGTAGACTGGGCCTATATTCTCTCGAGTTTAGAAGAATGAAAGGTGATCTCATTGAAATATACAAAATTTTTACAGGACTTAACAGGGTAGATGCAGGGAAGATGTTTCCCCTGGCTGGGGAGTCTAGAACCAGGTGTCACAGTCTCAGAATAAGGGGTCAGCCATTTAGAACTCAGATAAGGAGAAATCTCTTCACTCAGAGGGTGGTGAATCTTTGGAATTCTCTACGCCAGAGGGCTGTGGAGGCTCAGTCGTTGAGTATATTCAAGACAGAGATCGATAGATTTTTGAATATTAAGGGAATCAAGGGATATGGGGATATTGCAGGAAAGTGGAGATGAGGTAGAAGATCAGCCATGATCTTACTGAATGGCAGAGCAGGCTCAAGGGGCCGTATGGCCTACTCCTGCTCCTATTTCTTATGTTCTTATTGCATGCATGCACCACTTGATCTGTGTGTTTGAAAGGTGTTAAGCTTCTAGAATATAACACTGAGCCATGTTTTACAGTTGCTTAACTGACAGCACACTGGAATTTATATGTTAAACATCAACAAGAACTTCTATTGAGCCTGGAAGAACTAACCTGATCATCCTGCATGTAAATAAGCACTGTTCTCCACCAATGTACCCTCGGCCGCACAGTAATAGGAAAGGTCCCGCGCAGGCCACTCACCGGCTTTTCCATTGTAAATACCGTGCATGCGTGGAAGTTTAAAGGGACCACGCACTAAAAGAAATGGGCCACACAGAACAAAGCGCAGCTTACAGGGAGCACTGCTCTCCAACCTTAAGACTGCCATCATCAGTCCCTTCTCAAAAAAAAACCTCTGTCCCTGCAAACTACCCCAACTGCAACCTACTTTTCCTCACCAAAGTTCTTAAAAATATTGATGCCTGGTAGATCTGCATCCAGCTGTCCCTGAACTCTCCATTTGAAATCCTGCAATTAGGTTTCCACCCCTCCCACATCACTGAAAATGTCCTAAAAAAAAAATCACAAATTACATTCTCTGTGACGGTGGTGCATTATTGCTCCTCACATTCCTTAACCTCTCTGTAGGACAGTAGTGAGAAAGGATCTTGGCTTGGAAGATCAAGAAGTAGAGAACCAGTAGGGGTGGAGATAAGAAATAACAAAGGGCAGAAAACAGTGATGAGAGTAGCTTATAGGCCCCCTAACAGTAGCTATACCATTGGACAGAGTATTAATCACAAATGAATAGGAGCTTGTAACAAAGGTAATGCAATAATCGTGGGGGGAATTTAATCTTCATATAGACTGGGCAAATCAAATTGGCAAGGGTAGTCTGGAGGACGAGTTCATGGAATGCATTCGAGACAGTTTCCTAGAACAATACGTTATGGAACCAAACAGGGAACAGGCTATTTTAGATCTTGTTTTGTGTATTGACACAGGGTTAATTTGTAATCACATAGTAAAGGATCATCTAGGGAAGAGTGATCATAATATGATAAGAATGTCACTCTCAAACTCAATATGAAATTCTAAGTCTGAAACTAGAGTCTTATACCTAGATAAAGCCAATTACATAGGTATGAGGGACAAGTTTGCCAAGGTAGATTGGGAAATTAGATTAAACGGTATGAAGGTACATAAGCAGCAGAAAACATTTGAAGAAATATTACAAAATTCTCAACTAATATATATTCCACGAGAAAATGATCCATCAGTGGCTAACTAAAGAAGTTAAGGATAGTATTATATTTAAAGAGACTAGGAATGTTGTGAAGAAAGGTAGCAAGCCTGAGGAGTGTGAAAGCTTTAGAAACCAGCAAAGGATGGCCAAAAAATTGAAAAGAGAGAAAATAGAGAATACAAAAGTAAATTAGCAAGAAGTATGAAAACAGATTGTAAGTGCTTCAACGTGTAAGTAAAAAGAGAGTAGCAAAAGTAAGCGTTGGTCCCTTAGAGGTTGAGACAGGAAAAATTATATTGGGGAACAAGGAAATGGCAGAGACTTAAAAAAAATATTCTTTATCTGTATTCACAGCAGAGGACACAAAAAGTATACCAAAAATAGTGGGGAACTTACGGCCGAATGAAAGTGAGGAAATTAAAAAGTAATTAAGATCAGTAGAGAAAAAGTACTTGAGAAACTAATGGGACTAAAAGCCAACAAATCCCCTGAAAGTGATGGCCTACATCCTCGGGTTCTAAAAGAGGTGGCTGCAGAGGTATTGGTTGTGATCTTCCAAAATTCCCTAGATTCTGAAACAGTCCCAGCGGATTGGAAGGTAGCAAATGTAACTCAGCTATTCAAGAAAGGAGGGAGAGAGAAAACAGGGAACGATAGGCCTGACATCAGTCGTCGGGAAAATGCTGGAATCCATTATTAAGGAAGTGGTAACAGGGCACTTAGAAAATCATAATATGATTAGGCATGATCAACATGGTTTTATGAACGGGAAATTGTGTTTGACAATTTTTTTTTAAAGAGTTGTTTGAGGATGTAACTAACAGGGTAGATAAAGGGGAACCAGTGGATGTAGTCTATTTAGATTTCCAAAGGTATTCGATAAGGTGCCACATAAAAGATTGTTATGCAAGATAAGGGCTCAGTGTGTTGGGGGTAATGTATTAGCATGGATAGAGGATTGGTTAACAGACAGAAAACAAAGAGTAGGGATAAACGGGTCATTTTCAGGTTGGCAGGCTGTAACTAGTGGGGTGCCGCAAGGATCAGTGCTTGGGCCTCAGCTGTTTACAATCTATATTAATGACTTAGATGAAGGGACCGAGTGTAATGTATCCAAGTTTGCTGACAATACAAAGCTAGGTGAGAAAGTAAGCTGTGAGGAGGACACAAAGATCCTGCAAAGGGCTATAGACAGGTTAAGTGAGTGGGCAATAAGGTGGCAATGGAGCATAATGTGGGGAAATGTGAGGTTATTCACTTTGGTAGGAAGAATAGGAAAACAGAATGGCCTGTAATTTCCGATGCCTACGGGTGCATACAAGCGGTGTACACACCCGTAGGGACCTCGCAAGTGCCGGTTTCAGGCATGCGAAGCGCATGCGCTGAAAACCGGCACTTCCAATCTGTCAAGATTCCTCTTGACAGATCATATGCCTGCCCTGGAGAAGGGCCTCCGCAGGCAGAGAGTTCGGCTTTCTGCAGAACCTCCGCTTGCTGAAAACCTTTCAAAATCTTACGCAAGAGTAAGGCCTGCTTTTACCAGCATAAGAGTTTAAAAAAGTAAAAAAAATATTTTTTTTCCACTCATTTATAATTTTAAAATACTTTTAAAAAGGTAAGTTTATTTTTAGCCCTGTAAAAAACATGTTGGCCTAGAAATTCAGTGGTGTTAGCGCCCACTTAGCGCCTAAAGAGGTCTTTAGCGCCGGCGCCGTTGGTAGCCTGGAATTCAGTGTAGCGCAAATGGTGGCGTTAGCCGGTAGCGTTGCGCCGGCACTGATGACGTCATCGGTGTGCGCAGCGCCCCGGTTTCAACGCGATGCCGGCCCAACGCCCAAATTCACTTGCCGCCGCCTCACCCGTAGCGGGCGCAAGGAGCGTTTGTAAAACGGGGCCTTGCAGCTCCGAGAGGCCGGGGCGTAAAGGTGGAGGTGCGGCAGTCCGCTTTACCGGCGGCCGCTTGGCCGCTCCTTCCTCCCCGGACTCCCACACCACCCCCCCGCGGCATTGGTGTCTGACCCCCGCGAGCCCGGCACTTCTCCGTGGTGCCGGGCTCATTTGCCGGGGGAATCCAGCGGCGATCTCACGGCTGCAGGCAGCTCCTCAAGAGAAGGAGGAGGCCTGCAGTACCCCAGCCTGCCGCACCGCATCGGGTGGCGCAGCGGCAGCTGGACGCCTGAAACTGACTTTCAGCGCCCCAAGTGAGGCTGCCAAACCCTGCAATAGTGCCCGCCTCCCTCTTGGGGCGCTGCAACTGAATTTCAGGCGGGCGCTACGGGAATCCGGGCGAGCGCTAAATTTCGGGCGCTAAACACCTGGCGCGGCGATAGCGAAATTCTAGGCCTATACTTTTTTTAATTAAATTTGTTTAAAATATTTAATTTAATGTCATTTTAATTCATTTTAAAAACATGACGGTTTTTTAAAAATGTATTTAATGTTGTAGTGTCTTTTTTCAGTGATCCCCATTCATATTTTTGAAGAGTCTGGACCTCGGGAGCCCTCGGGTAAGGGCGTAGATTTTTTCCCGATAGGAGGCATCTGCACACAGGAAGCCTCCTATCGGAAATTATGGGTCATTATTTTTAAATGGTGAGAAACTATTAAAGGCTGGTGTTCAGAAAGATAAAGGTGTCCTAGTACAAGAAACACAGAGTTAGCATGCAGGTACAACAAGCAATTAGGAAGGAAAATGGCATGTTGACCTTTATTGCAAAGGGGTTAGAGTACAAGATAAAGTCTTGCTACAATTGTACAGGGCTTTGGTGAGAGCACACCTGGAGTACTGTGCACAGTTTTGGTCTCCTTATCGAAGGAAGGATATACCTGCCTTAGAGACGGTGCAAGGAAGGTTCACTAGGTTGATTCCTGGGATGAGAGGGTTGTCTTATGAGAAGGGATTGAGTAGAATGGGCCTATTCTCTCTGGAGTTTAGAAGAATGAGAGGTGATCTCATTGAAACATACAAGATTCTGAGGGGGTTTGACAGAATAGATGCTGAGAGATTTTTTACACTAGCTGGAGAGTCTAGAACTAGGGGACATAGTCTCAGGATAAAGGGTTGGCCATTTAAGAGGCTATACTTGAACTGTATAAAACACTAGTTAGGCTGCAGCTAGAATACTACATGCAGTTCTGGTCACCACATTACAGGAAGGATGTGATTGCGCTAGAGGGGGTTTAGAGGAGATTTATGAGGATGTTGCCTAGGTTGGGGAATTTTATCTATGAGGAAAGATTGGATAGGCTGGAGTTGTTTTCTTTAGAACAGAGGAGGCTGAGGGGAGACCAAATTGAGGTGTATAAAATTATGATGGGCCGAGATAGAGTGGATAGGAAGGACCTATTTCCCTTAGCAGAAGGGTCGGGCCAATAACGAGGGGGCATAAATTTAAAGTAATTGGTCGGAGGTTTAGAGGTGGTTTAAGGATAAATTTTTCCAGCCAGAGGGTGGTGGGGGTCTGGAACTCACTGCCTGAAAGGGTGGTGATGGCAGAGACCCTCATTACATTTGAAAAGTACTTGGATACGCACTTGAATTGTCATAACCTACAAGGCTACGGACCAAGTGCTGGAAATTGGGATTAGGCTGGACAGCTCTTTGTCGGCCAGCACGGATAAGATGGGCTGAATAGCCTCCTTTTGTGCTGTAAATTTCTATGATTCTATGATTAAGCTGCATGCTCCGGAACTTCCTCCCTAAACCTTGCTGCCTATCCACCTCCCACTCCTCTTTTAAGACACTCCTTAAAGCCCATCTTTTTAACCAAGATTTTTGGTTATCCCTCCTAATAGCTCTTTCTTTGGCCTGGAGTTCATTTTTATTCCCCTTACACCTGTGTGAAGCCCCTTGGGACCTTTTTCTATGTTATAGGTGCTTTATAATTGCAAGGTGCTGTTGTTATCTGACCTGGGCATTTCCAATATTTTCTATTTTTAAATTTCAGATTTCCAACAATTGTAGCTTATTATTCCCTAGTCGGGTTTGTCTACATCATTCCAAATTATGACAACAACAAGCATTTAGACAAACTTTGTACATTGGAAGGACCCCCAACCCTTTACAACTTGTAATACTCATGTCTACTTTTCATTGCTGATGAATTTACCATTTAAAGTTCAGAACTTTAGGTCAGAAAATCAGTTTGAGGAATTTTTTTTGTGTTTTTCTGCAGAATAAAATGATTCAGCATGAAGAAACTACCATCTGCAAGATTTTGCACAGATAAATTGGTACAAGTGAAAGCAATAGAAAGGCACTTCACTGTGTTAGCACTGTGTTTTTCACCAATTTCCTTTTACCCTTCCTTGAGAAACCTATTCTAATAAACCTGCCACCACCTAACACCATTAATAAATAGCGCTTCTGTATATTCCTGGCTATTGGAATAACACATTCTAAATAGATCAGGTAAGTTTACTTGATGTATGTGCTTTTTCAATAATAGGGATCCTTCAGTACATTTTGTATGACAAAATGTGACTCTCTTAGAGAACTACAGTATCTTCATTGAAAATGTTTGGCAAGCCTTTCTTTCCTCCTGTATATGCCAGACACTACAACGCTAATACATAACCTTTGGGAAAAAGTTATCACGTCGCGAAACCTCACAGCAATTAAAATAATGTGGCCATTTCAGTTACTTTCCTTCTGTATCAATCAAGAAAATGCCTCTTTAATATCTTCCTCCTGTTAAATCCACTTAAATAAATGTAAGACAGTTTCATGGTCCAGGGCCAGTCCTTAATCTGAATGCAACCACATAGAAAACCAATAATGAGGCAATAATGAACATCAATCTGAATGCAACCGTGTGCAAAGCTCATAACAAAGCAATAATCAACGTAGGCATGTGTGCACCATCTTAAGTTGAAGACATCAATCTCCCTGCCCATCAATTATACAACGCAGCGCACACAAAGTAGATTCTACCCTTCCTTGAGGTCTTAATGTTCAAACATTTTACCAGAACCACACCCAGGATTTTCTCCTCTCATCTCTGGCTAGTCTGTAGATGGAACTGAAGCTTTGAACTCCTTAGCAGGGATTAGTAGCTTAGTATACAATATTTATTATATCTTCTTAGGCAGTCCCTTGGAACCGAGGATGACTTATACAATATCAAGGAGAAAATATTTATATTCTATTACACACATGTAGAAAAAGTTTCTCCTTAAAGAAAGTGTAAAAGAAAATTGGAGAAAAAACAAGGAGTGGAATTTTAATCACTCACCCCCCTCCCCCACCCCGCCGGGGAAAGCGGCAGTTAAAATGGAGAGGAGGGACTTAGCCATTGCTTTCCCGCTCCGATCTGACTGACTGCAATTCTAAATTGCAGGTGGCAAGAACACTCTCCCCCAAGCCAACAGGCCATCTTTAAAGATGCAGTTCGGGCTCCAATGTCATCATCGGGACCTGATCTGCTATTTTAACCTGCAGCCTGAGCAGGAGAATCAATGGTGACTGCGCTGCCATGCCAAGCCTGCGTGGGACAGGGGCCAAGGCCAGAAGCAGCCCAGGAAGGTATGCTTTATTAAAATATTTTTTCTTAGGCATCCCCCTTTCTCGCAACCGGAATTCTCTTCGCAGCCACTTACCTTGTGTTAAGACCATTACCAGGCATCCCCAGTGGTGGCCTGAGTCGCCCAATTTTAACAGCCAGGCAGCCTCTTCCTGGCCCTTTCGCTCGCTAAGTTGGTAAGCGACATGCTAAGGAAGCCTGGCTGGTAAAATCAGCTGAGCCTCCCTGCTGTGTCTCCCAGACAGGCCTGCTGCTCGCAAGGTAGTACTTTCTTCATGCTGAATCATTTTATTGGCCAGAAAAAGGCTCCCAAGACTGGTTTCCTGACCTAAAGTTTTGAACTTGAAATGGTAAAGGCATCAGCAATAAAAATAAATATAAGCATTATAAGATCTAAGGGGAGTTCATGTATTGTTCATGTTGCCTTATAGATTTTTATTTTCTGCTGTTTTGTGATTTGCCATTTCAGTTTCACACTGACATTTCACATTCTAATTGATATAAGAGAAAAAGTATTACAGGAAACTGGGATACTTCAGTTGAAAAGTTCTACTACATCATGTAGCAGCCACCATAGTATTCAATGGGCTTTGTTTACCAAGGTGTATGCAGGTTTTATATAATGTGGTGTCACAGAATCCACTTAATCTGAACTCAAATATTGCAACAAAAAAATTCCACTGGCTCCCTTCAGTAATGAAGTAACTAATTGGAATAATAGTCCAGAGTATAAATTAAAAAATCCACCTGCTCAGAGTAAAAATTTAAGTATTAATAGCTTAATTCATGAGGTACAGTGTAAGGTTGCTTACAATGGAAATCAATGGAAATGGATGCCTTCAGTCACATAGCACTTAATCTCTGTCTGAACCCGGACTATCATTTGATTACACTTTAGAAAATTATTGATTTTAGTTCAGCTAGAGCAAAGAGTCTCAGGATCACAGTCGTTTCTGTGAAGTATGAAGTCAGTGTCAGACAGGAGTCTTAGTTTCAAGAAGCAGACTGAACATTTTTTTTTTAAAGATCATAGGCCCAGAAATTCCAGAACGGGGCCTGCAGCGCGTGCAAGCCCCGTATTTACACTTACCCCGCGCTACTGCCGATCAGCTCCAGGGACGCCTGGAATTGGTGTTTCCAGAAGAAGAATCCCGGGCAGCGTATGACGTCACGCCGCCCAGGAGTGCAGCCAGCGCGAAGCCTGTAGCGTGCAGTGCAAGTGAGACACGCCCCTTGAGGTCTCAGTTTCACTGGACACGCCCCCAATGTTTCTGTCAAGCTGCTAACCATTTTTACATGCAAAGCAGCAGTTTAAATAGGTTTTTGGAAGTTTTTTGAAGATTTTGGTAACTTTTATAAACTTTTTAAAATGTTTACATTATTTTGAGTAATCTGAAGTAGTTTTAAACAGAATTAAAGCAATTTAAAGACTTTTAAAAGCCCTAAAAGAATTTTTTTAATTCCATTTATTTATTTAGCAATGTCGTCGTCATACGTGTCTTCACACTGTTCCATTTGGGGAACTGTATGAAGTGGTGGAAGGATTTATGGCCATGATTAACGCTCATTCCGTGACCGTAACCATCTTTGAACCAGCCATTAGGGCGGTTAGTCCTATGGCGGGAGGGTTTTACGGGCTCCCACAAGCTATACAAGGAGGGGGGGCCACCCACACCCACGGACGCAAATATCCCACTGGATGTCAACCCAGAATTTAGAGCCGGAGCTCCGATTCCACTTGCCGGGACTGTCTGGAGCGGGGTTCGAAACCCTACCCTGATCTGGCCCAGCGGCGGGGATCCTACCGCTATGACAAAGGCCCAATCCGATTAGCAACGTGAAATGGCAGCATAGGGCTCCAGTCACGGGGAGGGAAAAGGCGCAGGAAACGTATGGGTGTCACCTTTTGTGCGGAGTGGGCCTTTTGCGTAGCAGTAAGCATCCCCGCCGCTGGGCCAGAAGGAGTAGGGTTTTGAACCCCACTCCAGACAGTCCCGGCAAGTGGAGTCGGAGTTCCAACTTTAAATTCTGGGTGGACATCCAGCGGGATACTTGCGTCCGTGGGTGTTGGTGCCCCCCTCCCCTCAGATGGGTTGTGGGAGCCCGTAAAACCCTCCCGCCATAGGACTAACTACCCTAATGGCTGGTTCAAAGATGGTTACGGTCACGGAATGAGCGTTAATCACGGCCATAAATCCTTCCACCACTTCATACAGTTCCCCAAAGGGAACAGTGTGAGGGTACGTACGATGATGACCTCTTGCGCAATGCACCTCCTTGGACCCTCAGTCGCAGATGCGAGGGGGCAAGTCGTGCAATTGTTAAATTTTTCATTTTATTGACATGTAAAATGTTGGCCCAGTAATTCCCTTCCAAATGCGCGAGTACGGTCGGGGTACTTACGCATCTGGCCGGATGAAATGCCGGTTTTCAGCATGCACAGTGCATGTGGGGAAAACCGGCACTTCCTGTCCTCTGAACGAAGGGGTTCAGAGGCAGAACGCGTGCGACTGCACCGGCAGCGCGTGCGCAGTATAATTCGCCGCTTTCATTAATGCTTTCAGTGAGGTCAAGTCATTACAACTTACACATGAAAAAAGCATGGGTACAGTTGCTCCAGAGGCTGCGGAGGAAGATATTTCTTATCGTGGAGCTTCTGAAAGTATGTATGTCTGTATATATTCCTTTGCATGTTATGTATATTGATGTAAGAAAAAGGAGACTTACCATCAAGTAACTTTAAAGTAAGCTTTAAGTAACTTATAAACACACTATATACACGAGAGGTCTTTACCATGCCTCTGGTAGAAGCCTCTTACAATACTGAACAGACCAGTATTTATACCAGTCCAACAGGAAGTGACATATGACAGGAAGTGAGGTATGTACACAGTTCATAGTTCATAGTTCACAGGAAGTGATGACATAACTTCCCGGAAGTTATCATTTTTATCACATTCTTCCCTCCTGCAGGATTAGGAGGCTGTGGTCTACCTTTTGGTCCGCAGCCGCCGAACAAGGAAGAGTTGGCCATTGGTCAGAGTCTGTGTAGCCTGGATTGCCCTGTGAAGGGTCGGGGAGATCATGGCTTCGAGTACGAGCCCCAATAGGTTCAAAGTCGGACTGCCTCTGTTCAGAGGGAGGTGCAGAGCTGGTCTGTGGCGGATCAGTACTTTCATGCGCGGTACTGGGAGGGTCGCAACCTTGAGCACGGGGTTCTACCGGCACCAAGCTAGTTGGTGTCCGATCAGGATCCTGGAGAGGGGTACCCGATAGGTCCCAAGAGTTTCTTGGTGAAATGCCATCACCCGATGTCCCACTAGGTCCTGGTGGGCAGGGAGCCAGATCCCGTAATGATACGGTAGATTCTCGGCCGTCGGAATATCGTATGTTTGCATAGGTGGGGTTGGCATCGGTTAGTTCGACCTCGTCTACAAGAGGGTCATTTTTAGATGTCCGAACGTATCTTCGGAGTAGAACAGGTCCAGGAGTAGTTAGCCATGACGGGAGTGATGTCCCATGAGATGAGCGACGCTGGAATCCAAAGAACCGCTCATGAGGTGTAGTATTTGTGGCTGTAGAAAGCAGGGACCGTATAGAGTGCAATGCATCCGGAAGCACTGTTTCCCATTGCTGGTCTGGTAGGCCCCGAGATCTTAAAGCGAGACGTACGGAATTCCAGATGATACCGTTATACCTCTCTACCTGCCCATTTCCGATGGGATGGTATGGTGTTGTTTTGCTTGTAGCAATTCCCCGTTCTGAGAGGTAGTCCTTGAGTTCCCTTGACATAAAGGATGGACCCCGATCTGAGTGAATATAAGCCGGCATGCCACAGAGAGAAAATACCTGCTCAAGGCAGCAGATTACTGTGGACGCCAGCATATTGGAGCAGGGGAAGGCAAACGGAAAACGTGAATATTCGTCGATCATGGTGAGCAAATATGTGTTCTGAGTTGAAGAGGGCACTGGGCCCTTAAAATCGATGCTAAGTCGTTGCATCGGTTGGGTTGCATGTATGAGTATACCATCTGAGGGGCGGAAGAACTGAGGTTTTAATTCCGCACAAAGCCGGCATTCTGAGCATATTTTCTTTACATCTCCAGTGGAAAAAGGGAGATTCCATGATCGTACGAAATGTAGCATGCGCGTAACGCCAGGATGACACAAACCATTGTGGACATCCATGAGAGTGGAGGATGACATAGTGGAGCAGAATGCCCGTGTGAGGGTGTCCGGGGCCACATTCTCCTTGCCAGGCCGATAGAGAATGGTATAACCAAAAGAGGCCAGTTCCATCCTCCAAAGTTGTATTTTATTATTCTTAATTTTGGTTCGTTTTCGATTATCGAGCATGAAGGCGACTGATCGTTGGTCCGTGATCAATGTAAAGTGCTGGCGAGCTAGAAAATGGTTCCACTTCCGTACTGCCTCTATGATGGCTGTGGCTTCTTTCTCAACCGGAGGATAATGTAGCTCGGCACCTTGTAAGGTCCTGGACATAAATGCTACAGGACGACCTTCCTGATTCAGAGTAGCCGAGATCGCCACCTCCGAGGCATCACATTCAACCACGAAAGGGAGATTCTCATCAATGGAGTGAAGAGCCGCTTTCTCCAACTGTTTTTTGAGAAGGTTAAAGGCTGCAACAGCCGCTGTTCCCAGTGGAAATGATCTAGCATGCAGCAAGGGTTGGATTTTGTCCGAAAAATGAGGAATCCATTTCGCGTAGTATGCAAACAGACCGAGAGCCCGACGTAAAGAAGCCGGATTCTTAGGTGACGGGAGCTCTTGGAGCGGGCGAAGTCTTTCTGGGTCTGGCTTAATGATACCATTGCCTACGCAGTAGCCAAGGATGTTGATGGTCGGTTGCGACTCAACAGATTTGGATTCATTCAGGGTCAAATTACGGCGATGGAGGGCATCCCGAAATTTTTGGAGGTTGGAGTCGTGTTCCTGTTGATCGTGACCTGCAATGGTAATGTTATCAAGATAGGGAAAAGTGTCCCTTAGGTTTTCCTGCTTAACCAGGCCATCCATTGCCCGTTGAAAGACAGCCACTCCATTAGTAACCCCGAATGGGAGGCGACGAAATTGGTACAGCCGTCCATTAGCCTCAAAGGCTGTGTACTGCTTATCTGAGACCTTCAAGGGTAACTGATGATAAGCACTTTTTAAATCGTAAGTTGAGAACACTTTGTATTCGGCCAGTTTATTAACCATATCATCAATGCGTGGCAATGGGTAGGCGTCCAAGTCGGTATATTGATTGATGGTTTGCGAATAATCGATGCATAGTCGCTGTTTGTGAGGTTTTAGAGGGTTCTTGACAATGACGACTTGAGCCCGCCAGGGCGACGAACATGGTTCAATGATATCCTCTGCTAGAAGTCGAGAGATTTCAGCCGCAATAAAAGATTGGTCTTCCTGATTAAAGCGCCGCGATTTCGTTATTATCGGTTGGCATTGAGGCGGAATACTGGCAAATAATGAGGGTTCATCAAGTGAAGCTGCTGATAATGCACAAAATGGTAATTTAGACGGTATATTAGAAATAGTAAGTCCGGGTTTGGATCCACCAAACTCAATGGTGAGTTTCTTATGCTGTTTTTGGAAGTCCAGCCCTAAGAGGAGATCACTACATAAGTCTTTGAGCACCGAAAGTCGGGTGGAGGGATACATACGACCATGAAGTGTCATATCAACAACACAAAAGCCGGAGATTCTGGTATTAAGTGATGACTGGGCCATCGCAATTGCCTGGTCCGATGGGAAGACATGTAGTTTCAATTTCGCAACAATCTGTTCCTTAATGAAACTATCAGTACTTCCTGAGTCAATTAAGGCATCTAAGGTATGCCCTTTAATTGAAATTTTTGTGGCTGCATGAGACAGGTTCTGTGGGCAAGCAGCTGTAATTGGTGTCGTTGCACAGAGAGTGGCTAAAACTCTCGGTGTGCTTCTTCGGGAGAGAGCTCGAGAGGAAGCTTGATAGGTCCTAGCTGGAGCATCTTGATAGGCCCTAATTGGGGCAGTTCGGTAGGCCTTAGCTGGATTGGCCCTCGTAGAGGCCCTTGATAGGCAAACTTTAGCAAAGTGTCCTTTTTTCCCGCAATAACTGCAGATTGCATTGCGAGCAGGGCAGGTTTTCCTAGGGTGAAAAGCATCTCCACAAAAGAAGCATTCCTTCCTAGATTGCCAAGAGGCTGCTAAAGTGGGGTCGTCCTCCTCTTCTTCATCAGAATTATCAGAATTAGATTCCCCCATGATAGGGTTCACCTGAGACCGCTTGAATTGTCTGGTTGCAGCTACAGCAGCAGATCGAGATCTGGGCAGCTGATAGAGGTCTGCATTTCTCTTTGCCAAATCCAGTGAACAAGCTAGGTCCTTTACTTATGTGTATGAATGTATTATTTAATTATGACTTTCAGAGAAAGTAACTTATTGGAAAATCATAATTAAAAACATACATTCATACACATTAGTAAAGGAATATAAAACATACATACATATACGTAAAGGAATATATGTGGACATACATACATAACTCATTCTCACATTCCATTCACACAGCCACAATTGCTCCTTCTACCTACCGTTCTGAAAACCCTTTAAAAAAAAATTTTTTTAACTTTAAAACTTACTTAAAATTTCTTAAAATTACTTCCCTCCCTTTCCCAAACAAAAATATTGCATTTCAGAAGCTCCACGATAAAATGTTTCTTCCTCCGCAGCCAATGAACCACTTTACACTTGCTTTTTTTACGTGTAACTTCTGAGGACTTACCCTCACGGATTTCATGAATGAAATCTACGAAGTTCACTGCGCAAGCGCTGCCTGTGCAGTCGCACGCGCTCGAGGTCTGGAAATGCCGGCGTTCCCCGCATGCGCTGTTCATGCTGAACGCCGGCATTTCCAACGGCCAGATGCGTGAGTACCCCGAGCGCACTCACGCCTTTGGCCGCGAATTTCTGGCCCATAGTCTTTAAATCAAAATGCACCAGAACTGCTTACTGCAACTAAACGTTAACTTGTTTTCTCTATTTCATCAAACAGTCAGTAATATTTAATCTACTACTTTGTCCCTATACCTATCCTGGCCTGGTAAAATTGACACAGCAAACAATATTTATGATTAGAAGTCTGTGTGCATATTACAAACGTCTTATAAATAATAAACACATAAAATAAAGCTCAGAAGATTAAAATGTGGATTATATTTAATACATATTTAAACAAGACTGTAAAAGGTTAGCACTCTTGTCCTTTCAGCTGTGGCACTTGGTTTTGAATTCAGTCTAGATTGATTGCATTAAAACCCCTCTTTAAGATGCAAACATCCCAAGTGAAATGAGTTTGGGTAGCCTGAAGCAAGTTCCAAGTGGTATAAGTCCACATCACAGAATTGTCCATAATTCAGCACTAAACTGGCAATCTCACACACACACAGGCCATAAAGATGGCTTATTTGGGAAATGGAAAAGAAAACACTTAGGTGCAGTAATAAGTGCTCTTCCGGGAATAATATTAAGCCACATTGCCGTGGCAGAGGAGGGGAAGCTTTAATTTGTAGCTGGACTGAGCTGCATCAGACCTGGAATATTTAATGGCAACACTAGAGGTCAAACATCCCTCAACTTTGAGGAAGACAAAAAACATCAACAATAACTTAAAATGCATATTTGTACACATTTGGGAACTTAGGGGAAGCAGCTGAACATGGGTGGCCCCTGATCATTACTAGTACTTACTGATGAGGACATGGTATTAATATTTATATATCTGAAAGTCATAGAGATAAATCAAACTGGGCTCCATCACTAAAAGTCAAATTTAAAGCTGCGTGCATAGGAGAGAAAAGCGCACAAACTATAATTGCAACCACAGGCATCAAAAATCTATGACCAAAATCATAAATAGTTAAAATTCCTACACTGCTGCACACAAATTTGCTTTCCACAGTAACACATCATACAAGGATAAAAGCAATCTCTTTGTACTTAACCATAGGTGTGCAGGTTACCCAGTTTCGGCATCTTAAAAGGGAACCAATTAGAAGGCACGTGGGAATAATTAAGAGGCCACGTGAGTGAAGATCAAACAATGTGGCTCCTTTAATCCCAGCCTCCATAGTCAGTTTCCACAAAGTGCTAAGTATCACTTTGCCCCTATAATATTAAAGTGAAAAGTCTTTAAGTATTACAATTTTGTACGCCGCTTCTATTATACTTGGTCCATGTGTTTACAGGTAATAGAGTTTTTTTTCCCCACACAGAAAGGAAGACAGAGGAAACAGTACACAAGCACTTGAAGGAAATGGAACCAAATTCATACATAACAAAGAACCAAGAAATGCAAAGGAAAGGGTAGAAGAGACCCAAAAATCTAACAAGGGCATAAACATACAGCAATAGATGCAGCAAGGCAGTTAATAGGTTGATGGCATATGATAGATGCGTGTGTGCAGGCATATACAATGCAGAACCAAATGTAATTACAGGTATAAAAACAATATCACACTGAAAAGGATTTGGTTTATAGTTATCAACATCCTGCACATCATTCTTACCAAAGTCAAAGAGCAGCACAGTGCTCATGAATATTTGAAACGTGCATCACACCTTGCACACCAGACTCTATTAGACAATCTAGTCACTCTCAGACCTTTGCCAATGCAGCTCCTCAGCTGTCCTTTAGAAGGCATGCAACAGCCCCTCAAGCTGTTTTGATATTGTTTTTGTGCCATGTTAGTGCCCAGGTCCCGTGCAGCTGACAGCTATCACAAAGTAAACTTGCAAGATTTGGTAAGCCAGCCAACAGGAAGACCCCCAAATCAGAATGACCAGGATCAAGAACTGTGTGGAGGAAATCGCATTTACACCCCTCCACTCCATAGCATCTTGTGCTATTTCTCCAATGCACTGAACATCAAAACACATTTATGTGCTCAAATATTTGTTGCAGAAGGGGTTACTACAAACTTTCCTCCAGTCATTAACTTGTACACATTGTTCACCCATGTTGGTTGGTGAGTCAGATACTAGTGGCATAAACTTAAAATCATCACCAAAAGAGAGAGGTTAGAAGAATATTGTTTGTTTTACCTCACAGAAGGTTGTTAGGATATGGAACGCCTCATCATGAAAGGTTGGAGGAACCAAAATCCATAATAGTTTTTAAATATTTGAAAAAGAAGAAAAAAGGTTTTGGGAATAGGGCAGAGGACTGGGACTACGTCGATAACTCAGAGCCAACACAAACACAATGGGCCAGATGGCCTCCTCCTGTGCTGTAAAATTGTATTACATGTGAAAGGGCAGTACACCAAGTAGAAAAAATAACAGATCATATTAGTCAAATTTAATGGTGCATATAAAAAGCTCTACCTTTTATTGTCCCCTATAAATGCTCACTTTGGTTAAAGTCATCAAGCCTGAAGTTATATAGCCTCTATATTATAACAGCTTTGTGGAAATATTGTATGGATCATAGATAAAAATTTTAAATGGGTATGGTCTCTTTTGGTTCTTTAAAATGCCACTAGTAAGACGCCACAATTATTCACAACAGTGTGGCATCTTGTTAGAAACTAGGGATGCCTAAAAATGTATATGGCTTTTAAATGATAAGTTTTGTTTTCCTGGAAAGCTTGCATTAGAATTTGAGACAGTCTTTTTAATCAGTTAGATTAGGTGAAACATAAACATTCCACATGGGGGCCCATAGGATGGTCCTGCCAGGCTAGTTATCTGTTGTTTGTAAGTTTTGGTTTTGACTTTGTTAATGTATCTTTCATTTGGCCAGTGCGGGCAGCGAAAGAGTGCTTATCTAGAGTTTGGTAAGTGTGAGAGTTCGGGCAAGTGGGGAGTGAGGGGCTGTTTTTGTCTTTCTTTTTAAAACCTTTATAAGTTGGTAAGTTCTTTTAAATAAAGGTGTGATCTTCACCTACTATAGGGGCAGAAGGTCTTCTTAAGTAATATTAATAAATTTAATTAATTACATAGAATGGGAGAGCAGGTGATGTGTTACTACTGCGAAATGTGGGAGCTGGTGGACACCATTGATGCTCACGGTGATTACATTTGCGATAAGTGTTTGCTGCTAGAGGAACTCCGGCTCCGTGTTGATGAGCTTGAGACCAAGCTTCAGACACTGCGACACATCAGGGAGGGGGAGAGTTACCTGGACTCTGTGTTTCAGGAAGTAGTCACACCAATTAGATTAATTAATTCAGATGTAGTCCGTGGTCAGGGACAGGATGGTGTGACTAGAAGTGAGGCAGGTAAGGGGATCCAGGAGGTAGTGTTGGAGGAGCCGCGGCCCTTGCTCTTGTCCAACAGGTTTGAGGCTCTTACTCCCATGAGGGACTGCAGGGAGGATGAGCAACCTGGCCACAGCACCGTGGAACGGGGGGCCATTCAAGTGGGGGGAGTTAAAAGAAATGTTGTAGTGGTAGGGGATAGTATCGTTAGGGGGATAGATAGGGTTCTTTGCAGCTGAGAGTGAGAGTCCCGAAGGCTGTGTTGCCTGCCCGGTGCCAGGGTTAAGGACATCTCCTCTGGACTGGAGAGAAACTTGGAGTGGGAGGGGGAGGATCCAGTTGTCGTGGTCCATGTTGGTACCAACGACATAGATAGGACAAGGAAAGAGGTTCTGCTGAGGGAGGTTGAGCAGCTAGGGGCCAAATTAAAAAGCAGAACCACAAGGCTAATAATCTCTGGATTACTACCAGAGCCACGTGCAAATTTGGCTAGGGTAAATAAAATTAGAGAGTTAAATGCGTGGCTCAAAGACTGGTGTGGGAGAAATGGGTTTTGCTTCTTGGGACACTGGCATCAGTACTGGGATAAGAGAGCTGTTCCGTTGGGACGGACTTCACTTGGCCAGTGCTGGGACTAGAATCCTGGCGAATTGAATAACTAGGGCTGTAGAGAGGGCTTTAAATTAATTAGTGGGGGGGCGGTTTTAAGAAAGCGAAAAATAAAAATGACAGCGGAGAAGGCAATAGAGCAAGGTAGCAGTGGGGGAATTAAAAACCAGAGCGTGTCAGGAAGGGACAGAATGTATAATGATAAAGGTAAAGTAGTAAAAGGGGTAAAAACAGGAATAAATTGTCAGAAAACATATTTGAAAGTTCTTTATCTGAATGCACGCAGCATTCGGAACAAAATAGACGAGTTGACGGTACAAATAACTACACATGGTTGTGATCTGGTGGCCATTACGGAAACATGGCTGCAAGATGATCATGACTGGGAACTAAACATACAAGGGTATTTGACAATTAGGAAGGACAGACAGGAAGGAAAGGGAGGTGGGGTTGCTATGTTAATCAAGGATGGAATCACTGCAATAGTCAGAAATGATATTGGGTCAAAGGATCAGGATAGTGAAACAGTTTGGGTGGAGATAAGGAATAATAAGGGGAAAAAGTCACTTGTGGGCGTAGTCTATAGGCCTCCTAACAGTTGCAACTCTGTTGGTCGGAGTATAAATCAAGAAATAGTTGGGGCTTGTAATAAGGGAACAGCTATAATCATGGTCATGGGGGATTTTAACTTTCATATTGACTGGACTAATCAAATTGGGCATGGCAGCCTTGAGGAAGAGTTCATAGGGTGTACAGGAAACTTTCGATTAATCGGCCACTAAATAACCGGAAATGTCAGTTAACCGGCAAAATTCAGGAGTCGGTTCAGGTAACTTTTTTTACTTTTAGTTATTTTTTTTTACTCATTTCTGGCTGTGCAAGCATCTAACTGAAGCTGTTGCTAAGCTACAGAGACGCTTGCAAGCTGTGCTGATTGTTTTGAAGCTGCAGGGTTTATTGCTTTAGACAGAGCGCTGAGCTCCGTATCTTTTAACTATAGCGCTCGATTCTCGGCATTGTTGATTGACCGGCACCAGCTCGGTCCCGTCCGTGCCGGATACCAGAAAGTTTCCTGTATTAGGGATGGGTTCCTTGAGCAGTATGTAACTGTAAGAAGTCACACAACACCAGGTTATAGTCCAACAGTTTTATTTGAAATCACAAGCTTTCAGAGCGCTGCTCCTTCATCAGGTGACGAAGGAGCAGCGCTCTGAAAGCTTGTGATTTCAAATAAACTGTTGGACTATAACCTGGTGTTGTGTGGCTTCTTACATTTGTCCACCCCAGTCCAACACTGGCATCTCCACATCAGAGTATGTAACTGAACCAACCAGGGGGCAGGCAATCGTAGATCTGGTCCTGTGTAATGAGACAGGATTAATAAAAAATGTCCTAGTAAAGGATCCCCTTGGAATGAGTGACCATAATATGGTTGAATTCCAAATTCAGTTTGAGGGTGAGAGAGTTGGATCTCAAACCAGTGTGCTGAGCTTAAATAAAGGAGACGATGAAAGTATGAGAGTAGAATTGACTAAAGTGGACTGGGAAAACAGATTAAAGTGTAAGACGGTACAAGAGCAGTGGTCTACATTCAAGGAGATATTTCACATCCTTCAAGAAAAATATATTCCACTGAGGAAAAAGGGGAGTAAAAGAAAAGACAGCCATCCGTGGCTTAGTAAAGTAATAAAGGATAGTATCCGACTGAAAACAAGGGCATATAAAGTAGCCAAATCGAGTGGGAGGATAGAAGATTGGGAAGCATTTAAAAGCCAGCAAAGAATAACTAAAAGATTAATTAAGAAAGGGAAGATAGATTATGAAAGTAAACTAGCAAAAAATATAAAAACAGATAGCAAGAGTTTCTACAGCTATATAAAAAGAAAAAGGGTGGCTAAAGTGAACGTTGGTCCCTTAGAGGATGAGACCGGGAAACTAGTGGTGGGGAACATGGAGATGGCAAAGACACTGAACAAATATTTTGTATCAGTCTTTACAGTAGAGGACACTAAAAATATCCCAACACTGGACAAACAGGGGGCAATGGGGGGCGGGGGAGGAACTAAACACGATTAAATTCACTAAGGAGGTGGTACTCGGTAAAATAATGGGACTTAAGGCGGATAAATCCCCCGGACCTGATGGCCTACATCCTAGGGTCTTGAGAGAAGTAGCGGTAGGGATTGTGGATGCATTGGTGATTATTTTCCAAAACTCCCTGGACTCAGGAAAGGTCCCGGCAGATTGGAAAACTGCTAATGTAACACCCTTATTTAAGAAGGGAAGTAGACAAAAAGCTGGAAACTATAGACCAGTTATGTTTGGTAAAATGTTGGAGTCCATTATTAAGGAAACAGTAACAGAGCATTTGGATAAACATAATTTAATAGGACAGAGTCAGCATGGTTTTATGAAGGGGAACTCATGTTTGACAAATTTGCTTGAATTCTTTGAGGACGTAACATACAGGGTGGATAAAGGGGAACCAGTGGATGTAGTGTATTTGGACTTCCAAAAGGCATTTGACAAGGTGCCACACAAAAGATTACTGATCAAGATAAAAAATCACGGGATTGGGGGTAATATACTGGCATGGGTGGAAGATTGGCTGTCTAACAGAAAACAAAGAGTTGGGATAAATGGTTCGTTCTCGGGCTGGCAATCAGTAACTAGTGGTGTTCCGCAGGGGTCAGTGCTGGGACCCCAACTCTTTACAATCTATATTAATGATTTGGAGGAAGGGACCGAGTGCAACATATCCAAGTTTGCTGACGATACAAAGATGGGAGGGAAAGCAGTGAGTGAGGAGGACATAAAAAACCTGCAAAAGGACATAGACAGGCTAAGTGAGTGGGCAGAGATTTGGCAGATGGAATATAATATTAGAAAGTGTGAGGTTATGCACTTTGGCAGAAAAAAATCAAAGAGCAAGTTATTATCTAAATGGAGAGAAACTGCAAAGTGCTACAGTACAAAGGGATCTGGGGGTCCTGGTGCATGAAACACAAAAAGTTAGTATGCAGGTGCAGCAGGTGATCAGGAAGGCCAATGGAATCTTGGCTTTTATTGCAAGGGGGATGGAGTATAAAAACAGGGAAGTCTTGCTTCAGTTATACAGGGTATTGGTGAGGCCACACCTGGAATACTGCGTGCAGTTTTGGTTTCCATATTTAAGAAAAGATATACTTGCTCTTGAGGCGGTTCAGAGAAGGTTCACTCAGTTGATTCCGGAGATGAGGGGGTTGACGTATGAGGAAAGGTTGAGTAGGTTGGGCCTCTACTCATTGGAGTTCAGAAGAATGAGGCGATCTTATCGAAATATATACGATTGTGAGGGGGATTGATCGGGTGGAGGCGGTGAGGATGTTTCCACTGATGGGTGAGACTAGAACTAGGGGGCATAATCTTAGAATAAGGGGCTGCCCTTTCAAAACTGAGATGAGGAGAAACTTCTTCACTCAGAGGGTAGTAAATCTATGGAATTTGCTACCCCAGAGAGCTGTGGAAGCTGCAACATTAAATAGATTTAAAACGGAGATAGACAGTTTCCTAGCAGATAAGGGAATTAGGGGTTACGGGGAGAGGGCAGGGAAGTGGACGTGAGTCTAGGTTCGGATCAGCCATGATCCTATTGAATGGCGGAGCAGGCCCAAGGGGCCGTATGGCCTACTCCTGCTCCTACTTCTTATGTTCTTATGAAGGCCCAGCCTATGTTTCTTCCATTATTACTAATAACCATATTATAATCTCCACAGATAGAATTTGGAGTTTGTTTAGCAGAACTGCTTGTGAAGACAATTAAAAGTTAATTAGGAAAAGATATAGAATAAAAGGAATTTGAGGAGGATAAGGTATCCATCTTAGAATGGGCCATTTGCTAGATGAAGGTGAGATAGCGACTGGTTAATGTGCAACAGCTCTGGCTGGGGCCATGATTAAGAGGGACAGGGCCGGGCCTTGTACTTGCTGGGAAAAAGGGGGAGAGAGTAAAAAGAGATAAGATGGATTCCAATGGAGGAACCTTCAAAATGTAAAAACAAGGATGAAGTAATGAGACCCTCTGTTGGGAGGGCTTTCATCCAAACACCAAGACAAAGAACTTAAGCTGTCATTGGTTGATGAAGTTTTGGAGGAACCTCTATAGGTTAAACGGTCTTGTCAATAACTTGGCCTCAGGCCCACCCCTAAAAAGAGAATAAAAAGTGACACCCCAAGGGCTTGCACACAGACTGCGGAAGGGAGAGCCGAACAGCTGGTCGAACGCTCTTTTAAGAGTGATCCCATGCTCACCATCGAAGGCCCAAGAGAGAAAGAGAGAGACCAGAAGCCAGAGAACTGTTTACGCATGCCAGCCGTCTGTCTGATCGGGTCCGATATCAGCTGCTTGTCACGGTCGTATGTTTTTGCTGTATTACTGGTGTGTTACATTCTGTCCTAAACTCTGATTAAACACAATATACCCACCATATTGGTTTGCACTTGATCCTGTTTACCAGAGATACGTGAATCTCAACAATCTCACCACAAACTGACCCAAAGAGACTAATCAGCTCCGTGTCCTCCTTCTAATGCAATACTTGGAAAAAACATAATTATGTCTCCAAATCTGTAAAAATGTATATTTATTTCCCTATTATAGATCAACCTGAAGAAAAGACCAACAGCTCCAGTGCAAGAATGTGGTTTGTTGTTCCACAATTGGTGGCCGTGTCTTCAGCTGCCAAGACCCTAACTTCTCCCTAAACCTCTCTACCTCTCTTTCCTCCTTTAACACACTCCTTAAAACCTACCTCTTTGACCAAACTTTTGGTCATTAGACCCAATATCTCCTTATGTGGCTCGGTGTCAAATCTTGTTTTATAACACTCCTGTGAAGCGACTTGGGACGTTTTACTATGTTAATATATAAGTTGTTGATGAAAATCAGCAACGTGGTCTAGCATGTATAATAATGGAGTGTTAAATGATTTTGTACCACTCACTTCCTTTTATTTATTCTAATTACACTCCGAATATTAAAGAAAACTCCCAATGTTTATAGGCCATGCCTTTTTAAAAAAAAAAGCTATTTACACAGGAATTGGAGGCTGTAAAAATCCTTAATTTCTGGCAGACAACTTTACACATGAGTTCGTCAAGCTAAATTTAAACCGAAGCTAACAGTTCTGGAAATGTTTTATTTCCTTCTGAAGTCAGTTTGATTATATGCTTCTCCAAAACAGGGACTGAAAAAGGGTCTCAATGTCAAATTGCAAAAGCAGTTATGGAAAGCTAAACAACCTCTCTCTAAAGTTCACGGCCAAATAAGATATTACTAAGTACAGCATTAATTTGATACATCAACATACTGCATTTTATTGATTCAGCTTTTTCTGCCAATTTTCTTTGTCTTTTGAGTACTGTAAATATTGACAATAATCAGCACCTGTGAAGAGACGCTCGGTCACTCAACCAAGAAACACCAAGACTGGTTCGATGAGAACGACCAGGAGATAATAAGCTACAAGCGTAAGGCATTCCTGATCTGGAAACAGCAACACAACTCGAGAGCAAGAAAGCAGCTCTACAGACGCCTGAAGGCCGAGGTCCAACAAAAAACGCGCGACCTAAAGAACAGATGGTGGGTGGAGAAAGCGCAGGAGATCCAGCAGCTAGCCGACAACCATGACGATTCTTTAGCACAGTCAAGACCACCTACGGCCCAAGCACCCAAGGTCCAACCCCACTGCGGGCCAAGAACGGAGAGGTACTCATCAAGGACAGGGAGGCAGTTAGTGCCCGCTGGAAGGAGCACTTCGAAGATCTCCTTAACCGAGACCCTGACTTCGACGCGAGCGTCCTCAACTCCATCCCGCAGCATGCTACCCGCCACCATCTCAGCACAACCCCAGCCCGGCATGAGGTTAAAAAGGTCATCCGACAACTGAAGAACAAGGCCTCAGAAGCAGATGGAATCCCCGCCGAAGCGCTAAAACATGGCGGAGAAGCACTACTGGCACGAATTCATGAACTCATTTCTCTTATCTGGAAAAAGGAGAGCATACCAGGGGATCTCAGAGACGCCGTAATTGTGACCATCTTCAAGAAAGGTGACAAGTCCGATTGCGGTAATTACAGAGGAGTTTCCCTGCTGTCTGCCACAGGGAAAGTCATCGCAAGAATCCTCCTCTATCGCCTTCTCCCAGTGGCTGAAGAGCTCCTCCCAGTGTCGCAATGCGGATTCCGCCCACTAAGGGGCACAATGGACATGATCTTCACCGCGCGCCAATTACAAGAGAAATGCAGGGAACAGCACCAACCGCTGTACATGGCCTTCTTTGACCTCACAAAGGCCTTTGACACTGTTAACCATGAGGGATTATGGAGTGTCCTCCTCAAATTCGGCTGCCCGAATCTTGCCTGCTTCACGACGACATGCAAGCCGTGATCCTGACCAACAGTTCCACCACAGACCCAATTCATGTACGGACCGGGGTCAAGCAAGGCTGTGTCATCGCACCAACGCTCTTCTCGATCTTCCTTGCGGCAGTGCTCCATCTCACCCTCAGTAAACTCCCCGCTGGAGTGGAGCTAATTTACAGAACAAACGGGAAAGTGTTCAAAATCCGTCACCTCCAGTCCGGATCCAAGGTTGTTCCTTCCTCGGTCATCGAATTACAGTATGCAGACGACGATTGCGTCTGCGCACACACGGAGGTCGAACTCCAAACCATCGTTAACACCTTCACCGAAGCATGCGACAGCATGGGCCTTACACTAAACATCCGTAAGACAAAGGTCCTCTACCAACCTGCCCCCGCCACGCAGTACTGCCCCCCGATTATCAAAATCCACGACAAGGCCTTGGACAACATGGACCACTTTCCATACCTTGGGAGCCTACTGTCAACAAGGGCAGACGTCAATGACGAAGTCCAACACCGCCTTCAGTGTGCCAGTGCAGCCTTCGTTCGCCTGAGGGAGAGAGTGTTTGAAGACCAGGACCTCAAACCTGGCACCAAGCTCATGGTCTACAGAGTAGTAGTAATACCCGCCCTGCTGTATGCCTCAGACATGGATCATGTACAGCAGGCACCTCAAAGCACTGAAGAGGTACCACCAATGCTGCCTCTGCAAGATCCTGCAAATCCATTGGCAGGATAGGCGCACCAATGTCGGTGTTCTTGCTCAGGCCAACATCCCCAGCATCGAAGCTTTGACCACACTCGATCAGCTCCGATGGACGGGTCACATCGTCCGCATGCCCGATACGAGACTCCCAAAACAAGCGTGTGGTAAACCACTGTTATTGTTGTTCACCGTTGTTGTTGCACACTGTTGTACCTATGCATGCCTCAGCATGTCTCTGCTGGCTCCACCCACAGGCCCAGGTATAAAGGTGATTGCTCTGCAGCCCCCTGCCTTCTTGGAACCCAGTCAACCACGAGAGGCATGCTCTGTTCTTTGCTAATAAAAGCCTTTTAGTTACTCTCCTAACTCTCCGTCTTTTATGAGTAATTGATAGCGCATCAAAGCGCTCTACTCAGAGCTCTGACACGGCAAGAGAGCCCCAAGTGGGCAGAGGAAACGCTTCAAGGACACCCTCAAAGCCTCCTTGAAAAAGTGCAACATCCCCACCAACACCTGGGAATCCCTGGGCCAAGACCGCACAAAGTGGAGGAGAAGCATCCGGGAAGGCGCCGAACACCTCGAGTCTCTTTGCCGGGAGCAAGCGGAAGCCAAGCGCAAGTTAACCCAAGCATCCCACCCACCCGCCCCTTCAACCACTGTCTACCCCACCTGTGACAGAGACTGTAGGTCCCGCATTGGACTCATCAGTCACCTGAGAACTCATTTTTAATGTGGAAGCAAGTCATCCTCGGTTCCGAGGGACTGCCTAAGAAGAAGAATACAATTTTGATAATGATGGTTTTCTCTACATTTTTACAAATGTTCTACACAACATAAAATAATTACAAAACAATTAAAACAACAAATGCTGATAAAGTAATTAAAGAAACTAGTTTTAAGGAGTTTTAGGGTCCAACAACATTAAAAAGCATAAATGACATCAAAAAAGATAGAATCCTGGATTTTTCACAAGTTAATGATGCCACTGACCTATTTTGGGATGGGCTTGTCAAGTCTCTGCCAAATAAACTACTTTGCACTGTGCTTCCAAACCATCAGTAATAGATGCAGAGCTGTAATGTACTGCAGCAATGTTAATTGAGGTGGGTGGATGGGATTAGCACCGATGTTCCTCGAACGTTTTCTGTAGTGAGCGGGCCACGAGCTCCTTTCAGCAAGACCTTTTCGTCCATCAGCAAATTTTAAAACACTTACAACAACAACTTTTACAACAACGACAGCAACAGCAACCACTTAAAAGCAGAGATACAATGCCATATTGCCACCCCACCGTCTCAAATCACAAGGCAATCGGCCAAGGTTCTATACAAATTTAACATAACTTCTCTGCTTTTGAATTCTATTCCTCCAGAAATGAACCCCAGTGCTTTGTTTGCACTTTTATGGCTCTTTTAACCTGCGTTGCTACTTTTAATGATTTGTGAATCTATACCCCTAGATCCACTTGCACCTCTACTCCATTTAGACTTTTATTTTCCAAGGATTAGGTCGCCTCCTTATTCCTCCTATCAAAATGCAGCACCTCACACTTGCCTCTATTGAAATTAATTAGTCAGTTACATGCCCATTCTGCAAGTTTGTTTACGGTAGAATTAATTAAAAGCTTTTAGTTCATCGTGTACAAACTCTACTTTAAAAAAAAATTACTTGTCAGAAATGACTGGGATATAAAAGAACTGCATAATAATGCATTAACACGTCAGAAATGTCACTCAGTTACATGGTTATGCATCGACAAACAATCCAAAAGCCCAAGGTGAGCTGAAAGAAGCATATCTATTCGTGCAATTTGTATTAATTTTAAATTTTTCAATGTATTAGCCCATCCCTCAAGTCACTATAGCAATAGCTGCACAAGCAGCCGGAGCAGCGGCTTTCCTGTGGCGCTGACGTGCTGTACGTCCACATAAGTAATTAGAATATTAATCACAATGCAACCAGACAACCAATACAGTGCTGTAGTTCTTTAGTTCACAGTATTAAAAAGAATTGAACAAAAATGGGTATCCATATTTCCAACTTCAATCACTTCCATTAATAAACATTGTCTTCTTGAACCAGCACACACCCAAACATGTCAGAATTGCAGCACTTATTCACAAGTGCAGAAAAACACATACACAATTTGCGTCACTGAATTAAAAACAAAAAGCAGGAAAAGCTATGATTTAGCAGAAATAAACATTCATAAGTCTTCCTGGACAGGAGAACCAATCAGACTGACTTGGAAATATTTACTGATACGTTGACACAAAGATACTAATTTACGAATTTCGCTTCTAATGTTTTTCTCTCAAACATTCTCCACAATATTAATCCCTGCTCTCGTCACAAAGTGTTGAATTATTTTAGGTACTTCCCAATTAAATAGTGGGAAACAAATTTCATTGTACTCTCAATTTTTAATCTCCTATTTCAAACATTTATACCAAATCAAAATTGTACACTATCAGTTTTATCAAAGTATTTTCTGTGTCTTTCTCAATAAACAAATAGTAGTTTCTTCTAAAGTAGCTTCCTGCAATTTTTATACATCATTACTGTACATAACTCGTGTTTACTCCATTAAACATTTAAGAGGAAATCTATATTTACATCATTCCTGAGACTTGTTAGGACTATAGAACGACAGACAAAATAAAATGGTTTGTTTTTCCCCTTTTTTGGTTCTCTTCCTAAATGTCTTACTGATATTTTCTTATTAAAATCAATAAAAAGTAATATGCAACTCCTACAAATCCTCCCCGCCCTCAACAGCATGGCTGCATGTTTGTGTAAAGCTACTCACTTCATTCGATCATTCAAAATCAAATATTGAGAAATTTTAATTTTTTAATGTTTTAAGCATTTCAGACCCTCTTTAAAAGCATTTGGCCTTCAAGACCTGGTTGAAACTTGATTATCTCTCTGCCGAGGTGTGATAAATGGCAGTTAGAAAGATTACCTGTAAACATCTGACATTATTCTCTGACTATATAAGCTGTGTTTTTATGCATCTCTCCACTTCACCTGACGAAGGAGCAGCGCTCCGAAAGCTTGTGATTTCAAATAAAGCTGTTGGACTATAACCTGGTGTTGTGTGATTTCTTACATTTGAAACTTGTTTAGTTGAGGGGAAAATTGATTTTTGTTTCTGTTTCTTCCAAAATCATATTTGAAATTTGGGGGAGAAAATAGTGTTTTCAACACTCATTTTTGTGAAAAGGTCATTAAAAATCTTAATTCTTTCGAGTCTCTTTGCAGCTCTGACAGAAAAAGTAGCTCCAAGTTTCTCTTTCCCTCTTCAATGCTATCATTAAACATACAACAACAACAAAAAAACTCAAATTCCAAACGGAGTTCAAATAAGAAAGTGAATAAAGTGGTTAAACTTCCTAAGAAGGTTATCTATCCCCAGCCTTGGCGATGAGTTGGGATCAGTTTTGGAAAAGTTGTTTCCTCTATTTCTGCTGCGGTTCCCTCCATCTCTCTCAGACTCTGAGCTACAAACAGGGGCACAAACCTTTTCCCCCTCTCTCATAACATGATTTAAATAACCCTGATGTCCCCTTTTTGAAAGAGTTTAACACCTGGCAAAATTTAACTGGAACTTACTGCGGAACATTCAACATCACTTTCCTGTATTTTTTTCCGGCTTTCAACAATTTTTGAATTGAAAAAAAAATTCTCATTTTTGTTTCACCGAGGGCCTAAAACTTGTTTGCTTCAGCCTCCTTCCAGCAGCCATTGTACATGTGCTGTGCCACAAAGTGCAGCCACCGCCATTCAGTCCCCGGGAATGGACTGCACACATCTGGACCCTCACCCCTCTCTCGATCACTCTTTTGCTGTCTCCCTCTCTCTGTGCCTCTCTCCCTCTCTATCTCCTTCTGTCCCTGTCTCTCTCTCTATCTCTCCCTCTCGGTCCCTCTCATTCTCTCTCTCCCCCAGTCTCTCTCTCTCTCTCTCCCCTCTCCCCAGTCTCTCTCTCCTCTCCGCAGTCTCTCTCTCTCTCACCTCTCCCCAGTCTCTCTCTCACCTCTCCCCAGTCTCACTCTCTCCCCAGTCTCTCTCTCTCCCCTCTCCCCAGTCTCTCTCTCTCTCTCCCCTCTCCCCAGTCTCTCTCTCTCTCCCCTCTCCCCAGTCTCTCTCTCTCCCCTCTCCCCAGTCTCTCTCTCTCTCCCCTCTCCCCAGTCTCTCTCTCTTCCCTCTCCCCAGTCTCTCTCTCTCTCCCCTCTCCCCAGTCTCTCTCTCTCTCCCCTCTCTCCAGTCTCTCTCTCTCCCCAGTCTCTCTCTCTCCCCTCTCCCCAGTCTCTCTCTCTCTCCTCTCCCCAGTCTCTCTCTCTCCCCTCTCCCCAGTCTCTCTCTCCCCTCTCCCGTCTCTCTCTCTCTCCCCTCTCCCGTCTCTCTCTCCCCTCTCCCGTCTCTCTCTCTCTCCCCTCTCCCCAGTCTCTCTCTCTCTCCCCAGTCTCTCTCTCTCTCTCCCCTCCCCACAGTCTCTCTCTCTCTCTCCTCTCCCCAGTCTCTCTCTCTCTCTCCCCAGTCGCTCTCTCTCTCCCCTCTCCCCAGTCTCTCTCTCCCCTCTCCCCAGTCTCTCTCTCTCTCTCTCCCCTCTCCCCAGTCTCTCTCTCTCCCTCCTCTCCCCAGTCTCTCTCTCTCTCTCTCCCCTCTCTCTCTCTCTCCCCTCTCCCCAGTCTCTCTCTCTCCCCTCTCCCCAGTCTCTCTCTCTCCCCTCTCCCCAGTCTCTCTCTCTCCCCTCTCCCCAGTCTCTCTCTCTCCCCTCTCCCCAGTCTCTCTCTCTCTCTCCCCTCGCCCCAGTCTCTCTCTCAGTTCAGTTCAGTTCAGTTCAAATGCTTTATTGGCATGAAAGTTTACAGAGAACCATATTGCCAAAGCTTACATAGCAAAAAGGTACAGTTTTCCAACATTCTGTAGGTGTCAATCGATTTGACATTTGTTGGGTATATACAATATTACTTTTAAACAATATTAATTTTAAACAGTCTTTCTACTTCATTTGGTACGTTCAATATTAATTTTAAACAGTCTTACTTTTAAACAGTCCTCAGGTTGTGACATGTTGTTACATATTTAGCCCCAAGGTATGGTCTGTCTCCTTCTCCTAGGACTAATCTCAATTTTGACAGATCATCCAATTCCTTGAAATCTGGGGTTGTTTGGCTTAGCTTGTTGAATAATATGTTTCTTGATGTGTTGAATTTTTCGCATTTTAGGAGGAAATGCATTTCTGTTTCAACCTCGCCAGCCAGACATTGATCGCATATTCTATTCTCTCTAGGCTGCCAGGATTTCTTGTATCTGCCTTTTTCAATTTCCAGTTGGTGGTCGCTTAGTCTGTACCTGGTGAGGGTCTGTCTCTGTTTTGTGTCTCTGATGGTCGTGAGGTAGTCTGCCAGTTTATATTCTCTTTTTAGGGCCCGGTAACATTCTAATCTGCTTTGGTTTTCGGTTATTTTGTTCCAATGTTCCAGGTAGGTTTCTTTGCATTGTTTAATGATTTGGTTCACTCGGATTGGTGTTTGGACGGCTGTGTTGGTCTGGGGCTGGTCAGGGTCTGGCTGAGTACTTAGTTTCAGTAGCAGCTGACTCAGGGGACTCTTTTCTGGGTTTAGCTCTTGGGTCTGAAAGGCTTTGAAATGAAGGGTGTCTGGGGAGCTAGATTTGAGGTGATTTAGGAAGTTTAGTGCTCGTTTTTGGATGTTTATTATCAGTGGGTATCTGCCTAGTTCGGCTCTGCATGCATTTGTTGGCGTTTTTCTTTGGGTGCGAAGGATGCTTCGGCAGAATTCTGCATGTAGGGCTTCTATTGTGTGTTTTTCCCATTTAGTGTAGCTTTGGTGATTTAGCGGGCCCCATACTTCACTACCGTACAGTGCAATGGGCAGGATTATGCTGTCAAAAATTTTGAGCCAGATTTTGATTGGGATTTGGATGTTGTAGAATTTTCTTTTTATTGCATATAGGGCTCTTCGGGCTTTTTCTTTTAGTGCATTCACTGCTATGCTGAAGCTCCCTGATGCTGTAATAGTTAGACCAAGGTAGGTGTAGCTCATAGTGTGTCCTATAGTGGTATCACTGAGGGTAAACTGGTATTTGTTTTCCTGACATCTGGGTCTTTTCTGAAAAATCATGATGTTGGTTTTCTTTAGATTTACTGTTAGAGCCCAATTTTGGCAGTATTTGTCGAGTAGGTCTAGTTGTTGCTGTAATCCCTGTTCTGTGGGAGACAGCAGAACCAGGTCGTCCGCATAGAACAGGGACTTCACTTCTCCATCCAGGAGACGGAGACCTGGTGACTCGCTTTGCTCCAGCATGTCTGCTAATTCATTTATGTATATGTTGAACAGGGTCGGGCTCAAATTGCAGCCCTGCCGGACGCCTCTTCTCTGGGTGAAGAAATCGGTGCGTTTGTCTCCAATTTTGACCCCGCATTTGTTTTTCAGATACATTGATTTAATAAGGTCATAGACTTTGCCCCCTATTCCACACTGAAGAAGTTTATAATAGAGCCCTTCGTGCCATATAGAGTCAAAGGCTTTCTTGAAGTCGATGAAACAGGCGAATATTTTCCCATTTTTTGTTTGGTGTTTATGTTTTTCAATGAGGGTGTGAAGGGTATAGATATGGTCGGCGGTGCGGTGTTTTGGAAGAAAGCCTATTTGGTTTTTTCTGAGGATATTATGTTTGTTAAGAAAATCAAGTAATCTACTATTTAGAATACTGCAGAATAACTTCCCTAGACAACTGTTGACACAGATGCCGCGGTAGTTATTTGGGTCTGATTTGTTTCCACTTTTATATATGGGGGAGATTAGTCCTTGGCACCAGATATCGGGAAAACAGCCTGAGCGTAATATGATGTTGAATAGTTTGAGTATCGCACTCTGCATCTCCATATTGCTGAACTTTAGCATTTCATTTTTGATGTTGTCTGGGCCACAGGCTTTCTTTAGGTGGAGAGATTTTGTTTTTGTGGCCAGTTCTTTCCATGTGATTGGGGAGTCTGGAGGGTTTTGGTTGTCTTTAATTGTTGCTTCTAATGTGTGGAGTTTTTCTGTGACCTGATGTTGACTTGGGTTTGTTTTGTTTTTTGGGATGTCTTTGTAGAGGTTTTCAAAATGTGTTCTCCAGATGTCGCCATCTTGGATTGGTAATGCTTGCAATTGTGTTGTACTCAGGTTATTCCACATTTCCCAGAATTGTTTTGGATTGGTGGAGTTTTCAATTTCTTCGAGTATTTTGTGGGTATAGTTTTGTGTTTTGTTCCTAATGGTGTGTTTATATCTTTTGAGGGTTTCATTGTATCTAGTACGTAGGTCCGGATTGTTTGGTTGCCGATGCTTTTGGTTTGATATTTTTCTCAGGTCTTTTCTGGCATTTTTGCATTCGTGGTCAAACCATTTCATATTTTTATTTTGTCTTTTGTGATGCTTCCTCTTCTGTTTCACGAGGTCGGCTTTTACAGCTGCCTCATGGAAGATCATATTTATATCCTCTATGGCCGTGTTTACACCATCTCTGGTGATCTCATATAGATTTTCTTTAAATTTTGAAATTTTACTTGTGAGATCAGGTGAATTTAGTGCTGTGATGAATTTATCTCCACTGTCTGGGGCCCATCTGTATGTCTGGTTTATTTTATGTAGCTTACTGTGTTCCTTTTTTGTGTCTGTAGTTTGGGCAGAAAGTTTAAGGTACACATTTATTTGGTTATGGTCTGAGAGGGGGGATTGTTGCCTGACAGTGAATGCGCTGATATCGCAGGGGTCCAGGTCAGTGATTGTATAGTCCACCACACTAGACCCAAGAGTTGAGGAGTATGTGAGTCTCCCTTGGGAGTCCCCTCTGAACCTACCATTAACTATGTACAGGCCTAAGGCTCGGCAGAGTTGCACTACCTCCCTACCGCTTTTGTTTATTTCACGATCAAGGTTGTTCCGATTTGCGATGGCTGGTGTGACATCTAAAGGGGTCTGGCCAAACACATGGTTGTTTCCCTGTGGGTCTATGAAGTCAGGTTCACAACCGGTCCTTGCATTTAGGTCCCCACATATTATCACCTTTCCTTGGGCCTGGAAATGGCTGATTTCCATGTGGAGAGTATCAAATAACTCCTCTTCGAAATATGGCGAATCTATTGGAGGTATGTAGATCGCACATAAGTAAACATCTTTTTTTGCTATTCCTATATTTTTATCTAGTTTTAGCCATACGTGTGATTTCCCCTGTTTTACCGGTGAGATGTGTTTGTCCAGTTCTCCCTTATACCACACCAATATTCCCCCGGAGGTTCTGCCCTTGCGTGTTTTAGTGTTCTTTACTGAGGGCACAATGATTTCATGGTACATTGGAGGACAGTGGGTCGGCATGTCCTTTTGGCACCATGTTTCTGTTAACACAATTATATCAATGTCTTTTATAGCTTTTAGGAATTCAGGGTCTGTACTCTTCATCCCAAAAGTTGAGGAGCGGAGGCCCTGGATATTCCAGCAGCTTATGTGGAAAGAACGCATTTATATAGTTCAATAAAACGAAATAAAATGGACCTATTTTGTGGGATGAGTGTGGAAACACTATTTTCTATAATGCTAAGTGATGATTTAGTATAAATTTCATGAGGCATGCACATATATCTATCTAATAATAGTAATAATACTGATAAGATAACAATAATGATAATGATAAATAACAATATTAATAATTTCTCCGGCTTTCTATCAGGCTGTTCAGCATCGTCATGATCTTTCTCAGTTCTTGGTCTACAGTCTGTGGTCTAGAGGGGGGTCTTGGGTCAGGTATAAAAGCACGGTTCTGTTGTCGGTTTTGTAAAGGGGGGTGGGGGACATTGGTGGTCCTGTTTGGGCTCCCAATGGTAGGGGGGGTGGGAGGGCTGCGTCTTTTGGCAGTGTTTATGAGGTTTCTTGCGAAGACCCACATCCGCTGTTTGAGTAGATGTATTTCGTCATAGAGGTCCCTTGTGTTGATGTTTGGATGATGGGCCAGGGAGACGTTGGGGAGGACAGAACATCTCGTGTCGATCTCCCTGTTGGTGTTGTGGATTATATAGGCTGGGGTGTCCTTTCTGGGCAGTAGTGTGGAGATCACGATCCGCGCCTCGGGGAATTCCCTGCTGGCCTTTTCTGCCATCCTGCTCACCGCCCAAGCCGTGCCTTCCTGTAGGGTGCGTAGGTCGTTCGTGCCTGTGTGGATCACAATCCATTTGGGGCTTCCAAGGGATTCTTTGTTCAGGATCTTCATTGCTTGGCCTGTGTTGCTGCACCATTTTTTCAGGACTTGATGGTCTGGGAACAGCCTCTGGGGGTCCAGAAACTTTCCGTTGGAGTCGGTCAGCAGGACCGCCTGAGGGGCTGGTTTTTCAGACTGGGTAACAGTAGTCTGGGTAGGACTCGCCTGGTGGCTGGTTGTTGGCTGGGTTTCTGGGATATGTTGTGTGGCAGGAGCGGGGTTTGGGGCTTTCGGTGTGTCCTCGTTTGGGGGGGTATCTGTCGGTTTTTGTGTTCCTGTGTGTGAGGACTGGGTAGCAGTAGTCTGGGTATGACTCGACTGAGGGCTGGTTGGAGCGGGGTTTGTGGCTTTCGGTGTGTCTTCGTGTGGGGTGGCATCCGGCGAGTTCTGTGTCCTTTTGTGTGTTGTTTTTGTGTCCTCAGGTTTTTGGACCTTAAGAGGTTTGTGTTGCCTGCTGATCTACGGTCTCCTTCGTTTTGTTTTGTTGAGTACGGAGTTCTTTGATCTCATTTCTTTGCTCCTCTATGGTCTTTCTCAGCTTGTGGATGGTGGACTCGTGTTCCGTTTTTAGCTGTTTGAATTCCTCCTTCAAATTCTTGGCCAGTGTTTCTCTGTATTCGTTGAAATCAAGTTCTAGTTTGGCCAGATTCTCTTTCATCATTTTGTTTTCGTTGAGAGGTGTGGGGGGGGTGGAGATGTACAGGGAGGTGTTTTCCTCTGCTGGTCTCTCTTCTTCTTCCTCCACTTGGCTCTCCTCATCCTCTGTTCGACTCTCTTTTGCTTCCTGTCCATTGGTCCTCTTTGTGTCTGCCTTAGTTTTCAACTGGGGGAATTCCTTTTCGAAGGTGTCCAGATTTTCCACATTCCCCTGTATCATGATCTTTCTATTTTTGTTGTAGTAGCTTATGGTTAGCAGGGGGTCATCTTTATCTAGGTTTCCATCTTTACATATTTTCAGTCTGCCTCCACTGCCAATACCTTCACTGGAGACGTATGTGTAGTGTTTTTGTAAAGTCTCCTTCCAGGAGGTGACGTATTCGGTGTAGAATATGAGGTTGTTCTTCAGCTTAGTCCCTTTGTGTGTGGTATAGTCCACGTAGAGGATTTCTGGGTTATTTTTTAGTGTTGTGTACTTGTATTTTTCCTTTGCTTTATTTTTTGTGCATTGCTCAGGATATATCATTTCCCTGCTCATTGTAGTCGTTTGTTTTTTGTCTCAGATAGATAACTTTTTTTTTCTCTTTTTTGTGTCGTGTTCCACCTTAGCCCACTTTTAGGTCCAAAATTGGGAGTTTTTCAGGGGTTCATCTTTGATATAGCTGCTCTTAAAGGTTTATCTTTCTCTTTTTCTCACAGGCTCTTGGTTCGGGTAGTTTATCCTTTCTCTCGGGTTTCTATTCCTTTTCCTCGCGGGTTTGTTGTTCTTTTTTCAGGTTTTTTTTTTTTTTTTTCGAGCTAAATTTAAATAAAATTAAACTTTTTCCGAACTAACTTTAACTAAAATGAAACTTAGGTAGAGTTAGGTAAAACTTATTTCTCCGGCTTTTTCTCTCCAGCTGGTGTTTCCTCTCCTCTCTCTCTCTCTCTCTCTCACGCTCCGTCTCTCTCTGTCTAGGTGCAGTTACCTCTCTTTGCTCCTTTTCTCCTTTCAGCCGTTTCCCTTCGTTCAAATTTCGCGCTCTCAGCTCTCAGCTCCCAACGCTCTCTTCGGGCTTCTGCCCTGGCCCCAGCCCCTCGGCTCGGCTGTGCTGTCCCGGCCCGGTGTTTGTCCGAGTTTCTCCGACCCCGGAGTTTCTCGGGTTTCAGGCCCTGGGCTTGCTTGCTCTCCAGGCCCGACCCGATCCCTACCTCTCCACTCGCCTCTTTGACTGGCTCGGGCCGCTCCTCCCGGTCTGGGTCTTCTCCTGTTGCTGCTCGCTCTCCTTCTCTCCGGTGCCTCGCTCGGCCCGGTTCCTCGGGCCTTTCTCCGGCTTCAGGCTCCGTGCTCCGGTTGCTGCTCGGGCTCTGCTCTCTCTCTCTCCCTGTTTTGGAGTTCTCTCTCTCTGTTCCCGGTTTCTCTCTCTCTGTTCCCGGGTTTTCCTGCGCTGTTCTGGCTCTCTCTCTCTCTCTCTCTCTCTCTCTGTCTCGCTCTCTCTCTGTCTCTCTCTCTGTCTCTCTCTCTGTCTCTCTCTCTCTGTCTCTCTCTCTCTCTGTCTCTCTCTCTCTGTCTCTCTCTCTCTGTCTCTCCGTCTGTCTCTCCGTCTGTCTCTCTCTCCGTCTGTCTCTCTCTCTGTCTCTCTCTCTGTCAGTTTCAGTTCAGTTCAGTTCAAATGCTTTATTGGCATGAAAGTTTACAGAGAACCATATTGCCAAAGCTTACATAGCAAAAAGGTACAGTTTTCCAACATTCTGTAGGTGTCAATCGATTTGACATTTGTTGGGTATATACAATATTACTTTTAAACAATATTAATTTTAAACAGTCTTTCTACTTCATTTGGTACGTTCAATATTAATTTTAAACAGTCTTACTTTTAAACAGTCCTCATGTTGTTACATATTTAGCCCCAAGGTATGGTCTGTCTCCTTCTCCTAGGACTAATCTCAATTTTGACAGATCATCCAATTCCTTGAAATCTGGGGTTGTTTGGCTTAGCTTGTTGAATAATATGTTTCTTGATGTGTTGAATTTTTCGCATTTTAGGAGGAAATGCATTTCTGTTTCAACCTCGCCAGCCAGACATTGATCGCATATTCTATTCTCTCTAGGCTGCCAGGATTTCTTGTATCTGCCTTTTTCAATTTCCAGTTGGTGGTCGCTTAGTCTGTACCTGGTGAGGGTCTGTCTCTGTTTTGTGTCTCTGATGGTCGTGAGGTAGTCTGCCAGTTTATATTCTCTTTTTAGGGCCCGGTAACATTCTAATCTGCTTTGGTTTTCGGTTATTTTGTTCCAATGTTCCAGGTAGGTTTCTTTGCATTTTTTAATGATTTGGTTCACTCGGATTGGTGTTTGGACGGCTGTGTTGGTCTGGGGCTGGTCAGGGTCCGGCTGAGTACTTAGTTTCAGTAGCAGCTGACTCAGGGGACTCTTTTCTGGGTTTAGCTCTTGGGTCTGAAAGGCTTTGAAATGAAGGGTGTCTGGGGAGCTAGATTTGAGGTGATTTAGGAAGTTTAGTGCTCGTTTTTGGATGTTTATTATCAGTGGGTATCTGCCTAGTTCGGCTCTGCATGCATTTGTTGGCGTTTTTCTTTGGGTGCGAAGGATGCTTCGGCAGAATTCTGCATGTAGGGCTTCTATTGTGTGTTTTTCCCATTTAGTGTAGCTTTGGTGATTTAGCGGGCCCCATACTTCACTACCGTACAGTGCAATGGGCAGGATTATGCTGTCAAATATTTTGAGCCAGATTTTGATTGGGATTTGGATGTTGTAGAATTTTCTTTTTATTGCATATAGGGCTCTTCGGGCTTTTTCTTTTAGTGCATTCACTGCTATGCTGAAGCTCCCTGATGCTGTAATAGTTAGACCAAGGTAGGTGTAGCTCATAGTGTGTCCTATAGTGGTATCACTGAGGGTAAACTGGTATTTGTTTTCCTGACATCTGGGTCTTTTCTGAAAAATCATGATGTTGGTTTTCTTTAGATTTACTGTTAGGGCCCAATTTTGGCAGTATTTATCGAGTAGGTCTAGTTGTTGCTGTAATCCCTGTTCTGTGGGAGACAGCAGAACCAGGTCGTCCGCATAGAACAGGGACTTCACTTCTCCATCCAGGAGACGGAGACCTGGTGACTCGCTTTGCTCCAGCATGTCTGCTAATTCATTTATGTATATGTTGAACAGGGTCGGGCTCAAATTGCAGCCCTGCCGGACGCCTCTTCTCTGGGTGAAGAAATCGGTGCGTTTGTCTCCAATTTTGACCCCGCATTTGTTTTTCAGATACATTGATTTAATAAGGTCATAGACTTTGCCCCCTATTCCACACTGAAGAAGTTTATAATAGAGCCCTTCGTGCCATATAGAGTCAAAGGCTTTCTTGAAGTCGATGAAACAGGCGAATATTTTCCCATTTTTTGTTTGGTGTTTATGTTTTTCAATGAGGGTGTGAAGGGTATAGATATGGTCGGCGGTGCGGTGTTTTGGAAGAAAGCCTATTTGGTTTTTTCTGAGGATATTATGTTTGTTAAGAAAATCAAGTAATCTACTATTTAGAATACTGCAGAATAACTTCCCTAGACAACTGTTGACACAGATGCCGCTGTAGTTATTTGGGTCTGATTTGTTTCCACTTTTATATATGGGGGAGATTAGTCCTTGGCACCAGATATCGGGAAAACAGCCTGAGCGTAATATGATGTTGAATAGTTTGAGTATCGCACCCTGCATCTCCATATTGCTGAACTTTAGCATTTCATTTTTGATGTTGTCTGGGCCACAGGCTTTCTTTAGGTGGAGAGATTTTGTTTTTGTGGCCAGTTCTTTCCATGTGATTGGGGAGTCTAGAGGGTTTTGGTTGTCTTTAATTGTTGCTTCTAATGTGTGGAGTTTTTCTGTGACCTGATGTTGACTTGGGTTTGTTTTGTTTTTTGGGATGTCTTTGTAGAGGTTTTCAAAATGTGTTCTCCAGATGTCGCCATCTTGGATTGGTAATGCTTGCAATTGTGTTGTACTCAGGTTATTCCACATTTCCCAGAATTGTTTTGGATTGGTGGAGTTTTCAATTTCTTCGAGTATTTTGTGGGTATAGTTTTGTGTTTTGTTCCTAATGGTGTGTTTATATCTTTTGAGGGTTTCATTGTATCTAGTACGTAGGTCCGGATTGTTTGGTTGCCGATGCTTTTGGTTTGATATTTTTCTCAGGTCTTTTCTGGCATTTTTGCATTCGTGGTCAAACCATTTCATATTTTTATTTTGTCTTTTGTGACGCTTCCTCTTCTGTTTCACGAGGTCGGCTTTTACAGCTGCCTCATGGAAGATCATATTTATATCCTCTATGGCCGTGTTTACACCATCTCTGGTGATCTCATATAGATTTTCTTTAAATTTTGAAATTTTACTTGTGAGATCAGGTGAATTTAGTGCTGTGATGAATTTATCTCCACTGTCTGGGGCCCATCTGTATGTCTGGTTTATTTTATGTAGCTTACTGTGTTCCTTTTTTGTGTCTGTAGTTTGGGCAGAAAGTTTAAGGTACACATTTATTTGGTTATGGTCTGAGAGGGGGGATCGCTGCCTGACAGTGAATGCGTTGATATCGCAGGGGTCCAGGTCAGTGATTGTATAGTCCACCACACTAGACCCAAGAGTTGAGGAGTATGTGAGTCTCCCTTGGGAGTCCCCTCTGAACCTACCATTAACTATGTACAGGCCTAAGGCTCGGCAGAGTTGCACTACCTCCCTACCGCTTTTATTTATTTCACGATCAAGGTTGTTCCGATTTGCGATGGCTGATGTGACATCTAAAGGGGTCTCGCCAAACACATGGTTGTTTCCCTGTGGGTCTATGAAGTCAGGTTCACAACCGGTCCTTGCATTTAGGTCCCCACATATTATCACCTTTCCTTGGGCCTGGAAATGGCTGATTTCCATGTGGAGAGTATCAAATAACTCCTCTTCGAAATATGGCGAATCTATTGGAGGTATGTAGATCGCACATAAGTAAACATCTTTTTTTGCTATTCCTATATTTTTATCTAGTTTTAGCCATACGTGTGATTTCCCCTGTTTTACCGGTGAGATGTGTTTGTCCAGTTCTCCCTTATACCACACCAATATTCCCCCGGAGGTTCTGCCCTTGCGTGTTTTAGTGTTCTTTACTGAGGGCACAATGATTTCATGGTACATTGGAGGACAGTGGGTCGGCATGTCCTTTTGGCACCATGTTTCTGTTAACACAATTATATCAATGTCTTTTATAGCTTTTAGGAATTCAGGGTCTGTACTCTTCATCCCAAAAGTTGAGGAGCGGAGGCCCTGGATATTCCAGCAGCTTATGTGGAAAGAACGC